>NW_026777713.1:0-127886 GCF_028023285.1 Balaenoptera ricei
CACGGTGTACCACCTTCTGGGTTTCTCATGCATGTTTTCGAGGTAGGAAGATGCCCTTGAACCTGGAGATTTGGGACCCATGGGATGGGTAACAGGCAGTATTACTTTAAAGGCTCTGCGTTTGCTCCCCCAACCTCACCAAACCTCTCAGCCCCGAGAGTGTCCACCCTTATGTCTCCTCCAGCTGTGGGTCTAGATATGGTCAATCCAGGTTGCATCACAGCCCCTGAACGAATTTTGTAAGAAATTCTCTCTCTTTCACTGTCTTTGTTTCACGGGTTTTTAAAAGTAATTTATTTTTATAATGGGCTTTGGCTGTTTTTCACGGCTGTGTTTATGCGGCTTTACAGCCACTTGACTCACTTCCAGAGAGATATCAATACATAGGTTTTAAGATTCTTACTAGTCAGATATATTCTTGTGTGGTGAATAGGGGGTGTTGAGTCCAGTTCACTGAGCAAGGAGTAGGTCTTTCTATTACATATTGGGTTTATGGAACGGTATCTGAGCTCATTTGAAACCCTTGTTGTATGCATCACCCCACCCCACCTTTCCCGTTAAGCAGCCATAGTGTGTTTTGTTAACGTGTGACTCTGTTCTGTTTTGTAATTCAGTTCAAGTGTAGCCGTTTTTACATTCCCTCTATAAGTGATAGCTTATGATAAGTGTCTTTTTCTGTGTGACTTATTTCACTTAGAATCGTCGTAGCTAAAGCCACTCATCATGCTGCTACTAGCCTTATGACATTGATTTCATGGCTGAGTGATATTCCATTGTACATAAGGACCACCACTTCTTTATCCATTTTTCTCTTTCCTGGGATATTTAAGGTGTCATGAAGTGGAGGTTCTTGTCAACAGAGCAGCCCTAAACTTTCGGGTGCCTGTGTCTTGCTGATTTTTAGTTTTCCCAATTTATACGCCCATGAGTGGAAGTGCCCTATGCGCTCTAAGCTGTGTTTTTTCGATGTTTCAGGACACACCGTACACTTCTCCAGAGTGGCTGTTGGCAATTTACATCCCGCCCATCAGCGTAGCAAGGCTCCCATTTCTCCATGGCCTATTCTGCATTTCTGGTTTTGACACTTTTTTCCGCATGGCCCTTTTGACCGATGGGAAGCGAGACTTCTTTGTAGCGCTGATTTGCCTTTCCAGGTTGCTTGGTTGGCCAAAAAGGGCGTATGCGTTTTTTCCTGAATATATTCAGGAAAAAACGCATACGCCCTTTTTGGCCAAGGGCATCATTGTCGACGTTTTGCCGCTTTTCATGTGCTTTAAAGGCGATTCGAATCGACCTCCTGAAATCTGTTTCCTGCAATTCTGCCTTGCTTTCAGATCCTCTTCGTTGCCTTCCCTCAATATATTTGTGGACGAGAGTTATCATTTATAACTCTGCAGGTTTGTGAATTGCAGTGCCCCTGAGCTCCATTTTTCAACTCGCTTTTTTGGGAGCTGGCCACAAAAGCGCAGGATTGCCTCAGGCCCTATTCTGCTTCCGGGCGGCAGGCTGAGCCTGTGGTTAATTCTTCTTCCTCTTGGGAAAATAGAGTGACCTGTGCCTGTCCCAACAGCTAGAGCTAGTCTCTCATTGGCTCCCCTTCTTCCCGTTCATCCTCAGGACAAATTGCAAGCTGTACGGAATGGGAGGTTAAAGGTGCTGATTCTCCAAGGAGGGAGATTGCTAGTAAAGCGGCTGGAATGGCGAACCCGAGCACAAGGAGATGAGAAATGAGGTGCGTTTTAGAAACCTGTCCCGATCACACGGTGTACCACCTTCTGGGTTTCTCATGCATGTTTTCGAGGTAGGAAGATGCCCTTGAACCTGGAGATTTGGGACCCATGGGATGGGTAACAGGCAGTATTACTTTAAAGGCTCTGCGTTTGCTCCCCCAACCTCACCAAACCTCTCAGCCCCGAGAATGTCCACCCTTATGTCTCATCCAGCTGTGGGTCTAGATATGGTCAATCCAGGTTGCATCACAGCCCCTGAACGAATTTTGTAAGAATTTCTCTCTCTTTCACTGTCTTTGTTTCACGGGTTTTTAAAAGGAATTTATTTTTATAATGGGGTTTAGCTGCTTTTCACGGCTGTGTTTCTGCCGCTTTACAGCCACTTGACTCACTTCCAGAGAGATATCAATACATAGGTTTTAAGATTCTTACTAGTCAGATATATTCTTGTGCGGTGAATAGGGGGTGTTGAGTCCAGTTCACTGAGCAAGGAGTAGGTCTTTCTATTACATATTGGGTTTATGGAACGGTATCTGAGCTCATTTGAAACCCTTGTTTTATGCATCACCCCACCCCACCTTTCCCGTTAAGCAGCCATAGTGTGTTTTGTAAACTTGTGACTCTGTTCTGTTTTGTAAACGTGTGACTCTGTTCTGTTTTGTAATTCAGTTCAAGTGTAGCGGTTTTTACATTCCCTCTATAAGTGATAGCTTATGATAAGTGTCTTTTTCTGTGTGACTTATTTCACTTAGAATCGTCGAAGCTAAAGCCACTCATCATGCTGCTACTAGCCTTATGACATTGATTTCATGGCTGAGTGATATTCCATTGTACATAAGGACCACCACTTCTTTATCCATTTTTCTCTTTCCTGGGATATTTAAGGTGTCACGAAGTGGAGGTTCTTGTCAACAGAGCAGCCCCAAACTTTGGGGTGCCTGTGTCTTGCTGATTTTTAGTTTTCCCAATTTATACGCCCATGAGTGGAAGTGCCCTATGCGCTCTAAGCTGTGTTTTTTTGATGTTTCAGGACACACCGTACACTTCTCCAGAGTGGCTGTTGGCAATTTACCTCCCGCCCATCAGCGTAGCAAGGCTCCCATTTCTCCATGGCCTGTTCTGCATTTCTGGTTTTGACAGTTTTTTCCGCATGGCCCTTTTGACCGATGGGAAGCGAGACTTCTTTGTAGCGCTGATTTGCCTTTCCAGGTTGCTTGGTTGGCCGAAAAGGGCGTATGCGTTTTTTCCTGAATATATTCAGGAAAAAACGCATACGCCCTTTTTGGCCAAGGGCATCATTGTCGACGTTTTGCCGCTTTTCATGTGCTTTAAAGGCGATTCGAATCGACCTCCTGAAATCTGTTTCCTGCAATTCTGCCTTGCTTTCAGATCCTCTTCGTTGCCTTCCCTCAATATATTTGTGGACGAGAGTTATCATTTATAACTCTGCAGGTTTGTGAATTGCAGTGCCCCTGAGCTCCATTTTTCAACTCGCTTTTTTGGGAGCTGGCCGCAAAAGCGCAGGATCGCCTCAGGCCCTATTCTGCTTCCGGGTGGCAGGCTGAGCCTGTGGTTAATTCTTCTTCTTGATGGGAAAATAGAGTGACCTGTGCCTGTCCCAACACCTAGAGCTAGTCTCTCATTGGCTCCCCCTCTTCCCGTTCATCCTCAGGACAAATTGCAAGCTGTACGGAACGGGAGGTGAAAGGTGCTGATTCTCCAAGGAGGGAGATTGCTAGTAAAGCGGCTGGAATGGCGAACCCGAGCACAAGGAGATGAGAAATGAGGTGCGTTTTAGAAACCTTTCCCGATCACACGGTGTACCACCTTCTGGGTTTCTCATGCATGTTTTCGAGGTAGGAAGATGCCCTTGAACCTGGAGATTTGGGACCCATGGGATGGGTAACAGGCAGTATTACTTTAAAGGCTCTGCGTTTGCTCCCCCAACCTCACCAAACCTCTCAGCCCCGAGAGTGTCCACCCTTATGTATCCTCCAGCTGTGGGTCTAGATATGGTCAATCCAGGTTGCATCACAGCCCCTGAACGAATTTTGTAAGAATTTCTCTCTCTTTCACTGTCTTTGATTCACGGGTTTTTAAAAGGAATTTATTTTTATAATGGGGTTTAGCTGCTTTTCACGGCTGTGTTTCTGCCGCTTTACAGCCACTTGACTCACTTCCAGAGAGATATCAATACATAGGTTTTAAGATTCTTACTAGTCAGATATATTCTTGTGCGGTGAATAGGGGGTGTTGAGTCCAGTTCACTGAGCAAGGAGTAGGTCTTTCTATTACATATTGGGTTTATGGAACGGTATCTGAGCTCATTTGAAACCCTTGTTTTATGCATCACCCCACCCCACCTTTCCCGTTAAGCAGCCATAGTGTGTTTTGTAAACTTGTGACTCTGTTCTGTTTTGTAAACGTGTGACTCTGTTCTGTTTTGTAATTCAGTTCAAGTGTAGCGGTTTTTACATTCCCTCTATAAGTGACAGCTTATGATAAGTGTCTTTTTCTGTGTGACTTATTTCACTTAGAATCGTCGAAGCTAAAGCCACTCATCATGCTGCTACTAGCCTTATGACATTGATTTCATGGCTGAGTGATATTCCATTGTACATAAGGACCACCACTTCTTTATCCATTTTTCTCTTTCCTGGGATATTTAAGGTGTCACGAAGTGGAGGTTCTTGTCAACAGAGCAGCCCCAAACTTTGGGGTGCCTGTGTCTTGCTGATTTTTAGTTTTCCCAATTTATACGCCCATGAGTGGAAGTGCCCTATGCGCTCTAAGCTGTGTTTTTTTGATGTTTCAGGAGACACCGTACACTTCTCCAGAGTGGCTGTTGGCAATTTACATCCCGCCCATCAGCGTAGCAAGGCTCCCATTTCTCCATGGCCTGTTCTGCATTTCTGGTTTTGACAGTTTTTTCCGCATGGCCCTTTTGACCGATGGGAAGCGAGACTTCTTTGTAGCACTGATTTGCCTTTCCAGGTTGCTTGGTTGGCCGAAAAGGGCGTATGCGTTTTTTCCTGAATATATTCAGGAAAAAACGCATACGCCCTTTTTGGCCAAGGGCATCATTGTCGACGTTTTGCCGCTTTTCATGTGCTTTAAAGGCGATTCGAATCGACCTCCTGAAATCTGTTTCCTGCAATTCTGCCTTGCTTTCAGATCCTCTTCGTTGCCTTCCCTCAATATATTTGTGGACGAGAGTTATCATTTATAACTCTGCAGGTTTGTGAATTGCAGTGCCCCTGAGCTCCATTTTTCAACTCGCTTTTTTGGGAGCTGGCCGCAAAAGCGCAGGATCGCCTCAGGCCCTATTCTGCTTCCGGGTGGCAGGCTGAGCCTGTGGTTAATTCTTCTTCTTGATGGGAAAATAGAGTGACCTGTGCCTGTCCCAACACCTAGAGCTAGTCTCTCATTGGCTCCCCCTCTTCCCGTTCATCCTCAGGACAAATTGCAAGCTGTACGGAACGGGAGGTTAAAGGTGCTGATTCTCCAAGGAGGGAGATTGCTAGTAAAGCGGCTGGAATGGCGAACCCGAGCACAAGGAGATGAGAAATGAGGTGCGTTTTAGAAACCTTTCCCGATCACACGGTGTACCACCTTCTGGGTTTCTCATGCATGTTTTCGAGGTAGGAAGATGCCCTTGAACCTGGAGATTTGGGACCCATGGGATGGGTAACAGGCAGTATTACTTTAAAGGCTCTGCGTTTGCTCCCCCAACCTCACCAAACCTCTCAGCCCCGAGAGTGTCCACCCTTATGTCTCATCCAGCTGTGGGTCTAGATATGGTCAATCCAGGTTGCATCACAGCCCCTGAACGAATTTTGTAAGAAATTCTCTCTCTTTCACTGTCTTTGTTTCACGGGTTTTTAAAAGTAATTTATTTTTATAATGGGCTTTGGCTGTTTTTCACGGCTGTGTTTATGCGGCTTTACAGCCACTTGACTCACTTCCAGAGAGATATCAATACATAGGTTTTAAGATTCTTACTAGTCAGATATATTCTTGTGTGGTGAATAGGGGGTGTTGAGTCCAGTTCACTGAGCAAGGAGTAGGTCTTTCTATTACATATTGGGTTTATGGAACGGTATCTGAGCTCATTTGAAACCCTTGTTTTATGCATCACCCCACCCCACCTTTCCCGTTAAGCAGCCATAGTGTGTTTTGTTAACGTGTGACTCTGTTCTGTTTTGTAATTCAGTTCAAGTGTAGCGGTTTTTACATTCCCTCTATAAGTGATAGCTTATGATAAGTGTCTTTTTCTGTGTGACTTATTTCACTTAGAATCGTCGAAGCTAAAGCCACTCATCATGCTGCTACTAGCCTTATGACATTGATTTCATGGCTGAGTGATATTCCATTGTACATAAGGACCATCACTTCTTTATCCATTTTTCTCTTTCCTGGGATATTTAAGGTGTCACGAAGTGGAGGTTCTTGTCAACAGAGCAGCCCCAAACTTTGGGGTGCCTGTGTCTTGCTGATTTTTAGTTTTCCCAATTTATACGCCCATGAGTGGAAGTGCCCTATGCGCTCTAAGCTGTGTTTTTTTGATGTTTCAGGACACACCGTACACTTCTCCAGAGTGGCTGTTGGCAATTGACATCCCGCCCATCAGCGTAGCAAGGCTCCCATTTCTCCATGGCCTGTTCTGCATTTCTGGTTTTGACAGTTTTTTCCGCATGGCCCTTTTGACCGATGGGAAGCGAGACTTCTTTGTAGCGCTGATTTGCCTTTCCAGGTTGCTTGGTTGGCCGAAAAGGGCGTATGCGTTTTTTCCTGAATATATTCAGGAAAAAACGCATACGCCCTTTTTGGCCAAGGGCATCATTGTCGACGTTTTGCCGCTTTTCATGTGCTTTAAAGGCGATTCGAATCGACCTCCTGAAATCTGTTTCCTGCAATTCTGCCTTGCTTTCAGATCCTCTTCGTTGCCTTCCCTCAATATATTTGTGGACGAGAGTTATCATTTATAACTCTGCAGGTTTGTGAATTGCAGTGCCCCTGAGCTCCATTTTTCAACTCGCTTTTTTGGGAGCTGGCCGCAAAAGCGCAGGATCGCCTCAGGCCCTATTCTGCTTCCATGTGGCAGGCTGAGCCTGTGGTTAATTCTTCTTCTTGATGGGAAAATAGAGTGACCTGTGCCTGTCCCAACACCTAGAGCTAGTCTCTCATTGGCTCCCCCTCTTCCCGTTCATCCTCAGGACAAATTGCAAGCTGTACGGAACGGGAGGTTAAAGGTGCTGATTCTCCAAGGAGGGAGATTGCTAGTAAAGCGGCTGGAATGGCGAACCCGAGCACAAGGAGATGAGAAATGAGGTGCATTTTAGAAACCTTTCCCGATCACACGGTGTACCACCTTCTGGGTTTCTCATGCATGTTTTCGAGGTAGGAAGATGCCCTTGAACCTGGAGATTTGGGACCCATGGGATGGGTAACAGGCAGTATTACTTTAAAGGCTCTGCGTTTGCTCCCCCAACCTCACCAAACCTCTCAGCCCCGAGAGTGTCCACCCTTATGTCTCCTCCAGCTGTGGGTCTAGATATGGTCAATCCAGGTTGCATCACAGCCCCTGAACGAATTTTGTAAGAATTTCTCTCTCTTTCACTGTCTTTGATTCACGGGTTTTTAAAAGGAATTTATTTTTATAATGGGGTTTAGCTGCTTTTCACGGCTGTGTTTCTGCCGCTTTACAGCCACTTGACTCACTTCCAGAGAGATATCAATACATAGGTTTTAAGATTCTTACTAGTCAGATATATTCTTGTGCGGTGAATAGGGGGTGTTGAGTCCAGTTCACTGAGCAAGGAGTAGGTCTTTCTATTACATATTGGGTTTATGGAACGGTATCTGAGCTCATTTGAAACCCTTGTTTTATGCATCACCCCACCCCACCTTTCCCGTTAAGCAGCCATAGTGTGTTTTGTTAACGTGTGACTCTGTTCTGTTTTGTAATTCAGTTCAAGTGTAGCCGTTTTTACATTCCCTCTATAAGTGATAGCTTATGATAAGTGTCTTTTTCTGTGTGACTTATTTCACATAGAATCGTCGTAGCTAAAGCCACTCATCATGCTGCTACTAGCCTTATGACATTGATTTCATGGCTGAGTGATATTCCATTGTACATAAGGACCACCACTTCTTTATTCATTTTTCTCTTTCCTGGGATATTTAAGGTGTCATGAAGTGGAGGTTCTTGTCAACAGAGCAGCGCTAAACTTTCGGGTGCCTGTGTCTTGCTGATTTTTAGTTTTCCCAATTTATACGCCCATGAGTGGAAGTGCCCTATGCGCTCTAAGCTGTGTTTTTTCGATGTTTCAGGACACACCGTACACTTCTCCAGAGTGGCTGTTGGCAATTTACATCCCGCCCATCAGCGTAGCAAGGCTCCCATTTCTCCATGGCCTATTCTGCATTTCTGGTTTTGACACTTTTTTCCGCATGGCCCTTTTGACCGATGGGAAGCGAGACTTCTTTGTAGCGCTGATTTGCCTTTCCAGGTTGCTTGGTTGGCCAAAAAGGGCGTATGCGTTTTTTCCTGAATATATTCAGGAAAAAACGCATACGCCCTTTTTGGCCAAGGGCATCATTGTCGACGTTTTGCCGCTTTTCATGTGCTTTAAAGGAGATTCGAATCGACCTCCTGAAATCTGTTTCCTGCAATTCTGCCTTGCTTTCAGATCCTCTTCGTTGCCTTCCCTCAATATATTTGTGGACGAGAGTTATCATTTATAACTCTGCAGGTTTGTGAATTGCAGTGCCCCTGAGCTCCATTTTTCAACTCGCTTTTTTGGGAGCTGGCCACAAAAGCGCAGGATTGCCTCAGGCCCTATTCTGCTTCCGGGCAGCAGGCTGAGCCTGTGGTTAATTCTTCTTCCTGATCTGAAAATAGAGTGACCTGTGCCTGTCCCAACACCTAGAGCTAGTCTCTCATTGGCTCCCCCTCTTCCCGTTCATCCTCAGGACAAATTGCAAGCTGTACGGAACGGGAGGTTAAAGGTGCTGATTCTCCAAGGAGGGAGATTGCTAGTAAAGCGGCTGGAATGGCGAACCCGAGCACAAGGAGATGAGAAATGAGGTGCGTTTTAGAAACCTTTCCCGATCACACGGTGTACCACCTTCTGGGTTTCTCATGCATGTTTTCGAGGTAGGAAGATGCCCTTGAACCTGGAGATTTGGGACCCATGGGATGGGTAACAGGCAGTATTACTTTAAAGGCTCTGCGTTTGCTCCCCCAACCTCACCAAACCTCTCAGCCCCGAGAGTGTCCACCCTTATGTCTCATCCAGCTGTGGGTCTAGATATGGTCAATCCAGGTTGCATCACAGCCCCTGAACGAATTTTGTAAGAAATTCTCTCTCTTTCACTGTCTTTGTTTCACGGGTTTTTAAAAGTAATTTATTTTTATAATGGGCTTTGGCTGTTTTTCACGGCTGTGTTTCTGCCGCTTTACAGCCACTTGACTCACTTCCAGAGAGATATCAATACATAGGTTTTAAGATTCTTACTAGTCAGATATATTCTTGTGTGGTGAATAGGGGGTGTTGAGTCCAGTTCACTGAGCAAGGAGTAGGTCTTTCTATTACATATTGGGTTTATGGAACGGTATCTGAGCTCATTTGAAACCCTTGTTTTATGCATCACCCCACCCCACCTTTCCCGTTAAGCAGCCATAGTGTGTTTTGTAACCTTGTGACTCTGTTCTGTTTTGTAAACGTGTGACTCTGTTCTGTTTTGTAATTCAGTTCAAGTGTAGCGGTTTTTACATTCCCTCTATAAGTGATAGCTTATGATAAGTGTCTTTTTCTGTGTGACTTATTTCACTTAGAATCGTCGAAGCTAAAGCCACTCATCATGCTGCTACTAGCCTTATGACATTGATTTCATGGCTGAGTGATATTCCATTGTACATAAGGACCACCACTTCTTTATCCATTTTTCTCTTTCCTGGGATATTTAAGGTGTCACGAAGTGGAGGTTCTTGTCAACAGAGCAGCCCCAAACTTTGGGGTGCCTGTGTCTTGCTGATTTTTAGTTTTCCCAATTTATACGCCCATGAGTGGAAGTGCCCTATGCGCTCTAAGCTGTGTTTTTTTGATGTTTCAGGAGACACCGTACACTTCTCCAGAGTGGCTGTTGGCAATTTACATCCCGCCCATCAGCGTAGCAAGGCTCCCATTTCTCCATGGCCTGTTCTGCATTTCTGGTTTTGACAGTTTTTTCCGCATGGCCCTTTTGACCGATGGGAAGCGAGACTTCTTTGTAGCGCTGATTTGCCTTTCCAGGTTGCTTGGTTGGCCGAAAAGGGCGTATGCGTTTTTTCCTGAATATATTCAGGAAAAAACGCATACGCCCTTTTTGGCCAAGGGCATCATTGTCGACGTTTTGCCGCTTTTCATGTGCTTTAAAGGCGATTCGAATCGACCTCCTGAAATCTGTTTCCTGCAATTCTGCCTTGCTTTCAGATCCTCTTCGTTGCCTTCCCTCAATATATTTGTGGACGAGAGTTATCATTTATAACTCTGCAGGTTTGTGAATTGCAGTGCCCCTGAGCTCCATTTTTCAACTCGCTTTTTTGGGAGCTGGCCGCAAAAGCGCAGGATCGCCTCAGGCCCTATTCTGCTTCCGGGTGGCAGGCTGAGCCTGTGGTTAATTCTTCTTCTTGATGGGAAAATAGAGTGACCTGTGCCTGTCCCAACACCTAGAGCTAGTCTCTCATTGGCTCCCCCTCTTCCCGTTCATCCTCAGGACAAATTGCAAGCTGTACGGAACGGGAGGTGAAAGGTGCTGATTCTCCAAGGAGGGAGATTGCTAGTAAAGCGGCTGGAATGGCGAACCCGAGCACAAGGAGATGAGAAATGAGGTGCGTTTTAGAAACCTTTCCCGATCACACGGTGTACCACCTTCTGGGTTTCTCATGCATGTTTTCGAGGTAGGAAGATGCCCTTGAACCTGGAGATTTGGGACCCATGGGATGGGTAACAGGCAGTATTACTTTAAAGGCTCTGCGTTTGCTCCCCCAACCTCACCAAACCTCTCAGCCCCGAGAGTGTCCACCCTTATGTCTCCTCCAGCTGTGGGTCTAGATATGGTCAATCCAGGTTGCATCACAGCCCCTGAACGAATTTTGTAAGAATTTCTCTCTCTTTCACTGTCTTTGATTCACGGGTTTTTAAAAGGAATTTATTTTTATAATGGGGTTTAGCTGCTTTTCACGGCTGTGTTTCTGCCGCTTTACAGCCACTTGACTCACTTCCAGAGAGATATCAATACATAGGTTTTAAGATTCTTACTAGTCAGATATATTCTTGTGCGGTGAATAGGGGGTGTTGAGTCCAGTTCACTGAGCAAGGAGTAGGTCTTTCTATTACATATTGGGTTTATGGAACGGTATCTGAGCTCATTTGAAACCCTTGTTTTATGCATCACCCCACCCCACCTTTCCCGTTAAGCAGCCATAGTGTGTTTTGTTAACGTGTGACTCTGTTCTGTTTTGTAATTCAGTTCAAGTGTAGCCGTTTTTACATTCCCTCTATAAGTGATAGCTTATGATAAGTGTCTTTTTCTGTGTGACTTATTTCACATAGAATCGTCGTAGCTAAAGCCACTCATCATGCTGCTACTAGCCTTATGACATTGATTTCATGGCTGAGTGATATTCCATTGTACATAAGGACCACCACTTCTTTATTCATTTTTCTCTTTCCTGGGATATTTAAGGTGTCATGAAGTGGAGGTTCTTGTCAACAGAGCAGCGCTAAACTTTCGGGTGCCTGTGTCTTGCTGATTTTTAGTTTTCCCAATTTATACGCCCATGAGTGGAAGTGCCCTATGCGCTCTAAGCTGTGTTTTTTCGATGTTTCAGGACACACCGTACACTTCTCCAGAGTGGCTGTTGGCAATTTACATCCCGCCCATCAGCGTAGCAAGGCTCCCATTTCTCCATGGCCTATTCTGCATTTCTGGTTTTGACACTTTTTTCCGCATGGCCCTTTTGACCGATGGGAAGCGAGACTTCTTTGTAGCGCTGATTTGCCTTTCCAGGTTGCTTGGTTGGCCAAAAAGGGCGTATGCGTTTTTTCCTGAATATATTCAGGAAAAAACGCATACGCCCTTTTTGGCCAAGGGCATCATTGTCGACGTTTTGCCGCTTTTCATGTGCTTTAAAGGAGATTCGAATCGACCTCCTGAAATCTGTTTCCTGCAATTCTGCCTTGCTTTCAGATCCTCTTCGTTGCCTTCCCTCAATATATTTGTGGACGAGAGTTATCATTTATAACTCTGCAGGTTTGTGAATTGCAGTGCCCCTGAGCTCCATTTTTCAACTCGCTTTTTTGGGAGCTGGCCACAAAAGCGCAGGATTGCCTCAGGCCCTATTCTGCTTCCGGGCAGCAGGCTGAGCCTGTGGTTAATTCTTCTTCCTGATCTGAAAATAGAGTGACCTGTGCCTGTCCCAACACCTAGAGCTAGTCTCTCATTGGCTCCCCCTCTTCCCGTTCATCCTCAGGACAAATTGCAAGCTGTACGGAACGGGAGGTTAAAGGTGCTGATTCTCCAAGGAGGGAGATTGCTAGTAAAGCGGCTGGAATGGCGAACCCGAGCACAAGGAGATGAGAAATGAGGTGCGTTTTAGAAACCTTTCCCGATCACACGGTGTACCACCTTCTGGGTTTCTCATGCATGTTTTCGAGGTAGGAAGATGCCCTTGAACCTGGAGATTTGGGACCCATGGGATGGGTAACAGGCAGTATTACTTTAAAGGCTCTGCGTTTGCTCCCCCAACCTCACCAAACCTCTCAGCCCCGAGAGTGTCCACCCTTATGTCTCATCCAGCTGTGGGTCTAGATATGGTCAATCCAGGTTGCATCACAGCCCCTGAACGAATTTTGTAAGAAATTCTCTCTCTTTCACTGTCTTTGTTTCACGGGTTTTTAAAAGTAATTTATTTTTATAATGGGCTTTGGCTGTTTTTCACGGCTGTGTTTCTGCCGCTTTACAGCCACTTGACTCACTTCCAGAGAGATATCAATACATAGGTTTTAAGATTCTTACTAGTCAGATATATTCTTGTGTGGTGAATAGGGGGTGTTGAGTCCAGTTCACTGAGCAAGGAGTAGGTCTTTCTATTACATATTGGGTTTATGGAACGGTATCTGAGCTCATTTGAAACCCTTGTTTTATGCATCACCCCACCCCACCTTTCCCGTTAAGCAGCCATAGTGTGTTTTGTAACCTTGTGACTCTGTTCTGTTTTGTAAACGTGTGACTCTGTTCTGTTTTGTAATTCAGTTCAAGTGTAGCGGTTTTTACATTCCCTCTATAAGTGATAGCTTATGATAAGTGTCTTTTTCTGTGTGACTTATTTCACTTAGAATCGTCGAAGCTAAAGCCACTCATCATGCTGCTACTAGCCTTATGACATTGATTTCATGGCTGAGTGATATTCCATTGTACATAAGGACCACCACTTCTTTATCCATTTTTCTCTTTCCTGGGATATTTAAGGTGTCACGAAGTGGAGGTTCTTGTCAACAGAGCAGCCCCAAACTTTGGGGTGCCTGTGTCTTGCTGATTTTTAGTTTTCCCAATTTATACGCCCATGAGTGGAAGTGCCCTATGCGCTCTAAGCTGTGTTTTTTTGATGTTTCAGGAGACACCGTACACTTCTCCAGAGTGGCTGTTGGCAATTTACATCCCGCCCATCAGCGTAGCAAGGCTCCCATTTCTCCATGGCCTGTTCTGCATTTCTGGTTTTGACAGTTTTTTCCGCATGGCCCTTTTGACCGATGGGAAGCGAGACTTCTTTGTAGCGCTGATTTGCCTTTCCAGGTTGCTTGGTTGGCCGAAAAGGGCGTATGCGTTTTTTCCTGAATATATTCAGGAAAAAACGCATACGCCCTTTTTGGCCAAGGGCATCATTGTCGACGTTTTGCCGCTTTTCATGTGCTTTAAAGGCGATTCGAATCGACCTCCTGAAATCTGTTTCCTGCAATTCTGCCTTGCTTTCAGATCCTCTTCGTTGCCTTCCCTCAATATATTTGTGGACGAGAGTTATCATTTATAACTCTGCAGGTTTGTGAATTGCAGTGCCCCTGAGCTCCATTTTTCAACTCGCTTTTTTGGGAGCTGGCCGCAAAAGCGCAGGATCGCCTCAGGCCCTATTCTGCTTCCGGGTGGCAGGCTGAGCCTGTGGTTAATTCTTCTTCTTGATGGGAAAATAGAGTGACCTGTGCCTGTCCCAACACCTAGAGCTAGTCTCTCATTGGCTCCCCCTCTTCCCGTTCATCCTCAGGACAAATTGCAAGCTGTACGGAACGGGAGGTGAAAGGTGCTGATTCTCCAAGGAGGGAGATTGCTAGTAAAGCGGCTGGAATGGCGAACCCGAGCACAAGGAGATGAGAAATGAGGTGCGTTTTAGAAACCTTTCCCGATCACACGGTGTACCACCTTCTGGGTTTCTCATGCATGTTTTCGAGGTAGGAAGATGCCCTTGAACCTGGAGATTTGGGACCCATGGGATGGGTAACAGGCAGTATTACTTTAAAGGCTCTGCGTTTGCTCCCCCAACCTCACCAAACCTCTCAGCCCCGAGAGTGTCCACCCTTATGTCTCCTCCAGCTGTGGGTCTAGATATGGTCAATCCAGGTTGCATCACAGCCCCTGAACGAATTTTGTAAGAATTTCTCTCTCTTTCACTGTCTTTGATTCACGGGTTTTTAAAAGGAATTTATTTTTATAATGGGGTTTAGCTGCTTTTCACGGCTGTGTTTCTGCCGCTTTACAGCCACTTGACTCACTTCCAGAGAGATATCAATACATAGGTTTTAAGATTCTTACTAGTCAGATATATTCTTGTGCGGTGAATAGGGGGTGTTGAGTCCAGTTCACTGAGCAAGGAGTAGGTCTTTCTATTACATATTGGGTTTATGGAACGGTATCTGAGCTCATTTGAAACCCTTGTTTTATGCATCACCCCACCCCACCTTTCCCGTTAAGCAGCCATAGTGTGTTTTGTTAACGTGTGACTCTGTTCTGTTTTGTAATTCAGTTCAAGTGTAGCCGTTTTTACATTCCCTCTATAAGTGATAGCTTATGATAAGTGTCTTTTTCTGTGTGACTTATTTCACATAGAATCGTCGTAGCTAAAGCCACTCATCATGCTGCTACTAGCCTTATGACATTGATTTCATGGCTGAGTGATATTCCATTGTACATAAGGACCACCACTTCTTTATTCATTTTTCTCTTTCCTGGGATATTTAAGGTGTCATGAAGTGGAGGTTCTTGTCAACAGAGCAGCCCTAAACTTTCGGGTGCCTGTGTCTTGCTGATTTTTAGTTTTCCCAATTTATACGCCCATGAGTGGAAGTGCCCTATGCGCTCTAAGCTGTGTTTTTTCGATGTTTCAGGACACACCGTACACTTCTCCAGAGTGGCTGTTGGCAATTTACATCCCGCCCATCAGCGTAGCAAGGCTCCCATTTCTCCATGGCCTATTCTGCATTTCTGGTTTTGACACTTTTTTCCGCATGGCCCTTTTGACCGATGGGAAGCGAGACTTCTTTGTAGCGCTGATTTGCCTTTCCAGGTTGCTTGGTTGGCCAAAAAGGGCGTATGCGTTTTTTCCTGAATATATTCAGGAAAAAACGCATACGCCCTTTTTGGCCAAGGGCATCATTGTCGACGTTTTGCCGCTTTTCATGTGCTTTAAAGGCGATTCGAATCGACCTCCTGAAATCTGTTTCCTGCAATTCTGCCTTGCTTTCAGATCCTCTTCGTTGCCTTCCCTCAATATATTTGTGGACGAGAGTTATCATTTATAACTCTGCAGGTTTGTGAATTGCAGTGCCCCTGAGCTCCATTTTTCAACTCGCTTTTTTGGGAGCTGGCCACAAAAGCGCAGGATTGCCTCAGGCCCTATTCTGCTTCCGGGCGGCAGGCTGAGCCTGTGGTTAATTCTTCTTCCTGATGGGAAAATAGAGTGACCTGTGCCTGTCCCAACACCTAGAGCTAGTCTCTCATTGGCTCCCCCTCTTCCCGTTCATCCTCAGGACAAATTGCAAGCTGTACGGAACGGGAGGTTAAAGGTGCTGATTCTCCAAGGAGGGAGATTGCTAGTAAAGCGGCTGGAATGGCGAACCCGAGCACAAGGAGATGAGAAATGAGGTGCGTTTTAGAAACCTTTCCCGATCACACGGTGTACCACCTTCTGGGTTTCTCATGCATGTTTTCGAGGTAGGAAGATGCCCTTGAACCTGGAGATTTGGGACCCATGGGATGGGTAACAGGCAGTATTACTTTAAAGGCTCTGCGTTTGCTCCCCCAACCTCACCAAACCTCTCAGCCCCGAGAATGTCCACCCTTATGTCTCATCCAGCTGTGGGTCTAGATATGGTCAATCCAGGTTGCATCACAGCCCCTGAACGAATTTTGTAAGAATTTCTCTCTCTTTCACTGTCTTTGTTTCACAGGTTTTTAAAAGGAATTTATTTTTATAATGGGGTTTAACTGCTTTTCACGGCTGTGTTTCTGCCGCTTTACACCCACTTGACTCACTTCCAGAGAGATATCAATACATAGGTTTTAAGATTCTTACTAGTCAGATATATTCTTGTGCGGTGAATAGGGGGTGTTGAGTCCAGTTCACTGAGCAAGGAGTAGGTCTTTCTATTACATATTGGGTTTATGGAACGGTATCTGAGCTCATTTGAAACCCTTGTTTTATGCATCACCCCACCCCACCTTTCCCGTTAAGCAGCCATAGTGTGTTTTGTAAACTTGTGACTCTGTTCTGTTTTGTAAACGTGTGACTCTGTTCTGTTTTGTAATTCAGTTCAAGTGTAGCGGTTTTTACATTCCCTCTATAAGTGATAGCTTATGATAAGTGTCTTTTTCTGTGTGACTTATTTCACTTAGAATCGTCGAAGCTAAAGCCACTCATCATGCTGCTACTAGCCTTATGACATTGATTTCATGGCTGAGTGATATTCCATTGTACATAAGGACCACCACTTCTTTATCCATTTTTCTCTTTCCTGGGATATTTAAGGTGTCACGAAGTGGAGGTTCTTGTCAACAGAGCAGCCCCAAACTTTGGGGTGCCTGTGTCTTGCTGATTTTTAGTTTTCCCAATTTATACGCCCATGAGTGGAAGTGCCCTATGCGCTCTAAGCTGTGTTTTTTTGATGTTTCAGGACACACCGTACACTTCTCCAGAGTGGCTGTTGGCAATTTACATCCCGCCCATCAGCGTAGCAAGGCTCCCATTTCTCCATGGCCTGTTCTGCATTTCTGGTTTTGACAGTTTTTTCCGCATGGCCCTTTTGACCGATGGGAAGCGAGACTTCTTTGTAGCGCTGATTTGCCTTTCCAGGTTGCTTGGTTGGCCGAAAAGGGCGTATGCGTTTTTTCCTGAATATATTCAGGAAAAAACGCATACGCCCTTTTTGGCCAAGGGCATCATTGTCGACGTTTTGCCGCTTTTCATGTGCTTTAAAGGCGATTCGAATCGACCTCCTGAAATCTGTTTCCTGCAATTCTGCCTTGCTTTCAGATCCTCTTCGTTGCCTTCCCTCAATATATTTGTGGACGAGAGTTATCATTTATAACTCTGCAGGTTTGTGAATTGCAGTGCCCCTGAGCTCCATTTTTCAACTCGCTTTTTTGGGAGCTGGCCGCAAAAGCGCAGGATCGCCTCAGGCCCTATTCTGCTTCCGGGTGGCAGGCTGAGCCTGTGGTTAATTCTTCTTCTTGATGGGAAAATAGAGTGACCTGTGCCTGTCCCAACACCTAGAGCTAGTCTCTCATTGGCTCCCCCTCTTCCCGTTCATCCTCAGGACAAATTGCAAGCTGTACGGAACGGGAGGTTAAAGGTGCTGATTCTCCAAGGAGGGAGATTGCTAGTAAAGCGGCTGGAATGGCGAACCCGAGCACAAGGAGATGAGAAATGAGGTGCGTTTTAGAAACCTTTCCCGATCACATGGTGTACCACCTTCTGGGTTTCTCATGCATGTTTTCGAGGTAGGAAGATGCCCTTGAACCTGGAGATTTGGGACCCATGGGATGGGTAACAGGCAGTATTACTTTAAAGGCTCTGCGTTTGCTCCCCCAACCTCACCAAACCTCTCAGCCCCGAGAGTGTCCACCCTTATGTCTCCTCCAGCTGTGGGTCTAGATATGGTCAATCCAGGTTGCATCACAGCCCCTGAACGAATTTTGTAAGAATTTCTCTCTCTTTCACTGTCTTTGATTCACGGGTTTTTAAAAGGAATTTATTTTTATAATGGGGTTTAGCTGCTTTTCACGGCTGTGTTTCTGCCGCTTTACAGCCACTTGACTCACTTCCAGAGAGATATCAATACATAGGTTTTAAGATTCTTACTAGTCAGATATATTCTTGTGCGGTGAATAGGGGGTGTTGAGTCCAGTTCACTGAGCAAGGAGTAGGTCTTTCTATTACATATTGGGTTTATGGAACGGTATCTGAGCTCATTTGAAACCCTTGTTTTATGCATCACCCCACCCCACCTTTCCCGTTAAGCAGCCATAGTGTGTTTTGTAAACTTGTGACTCTGTTCTGTTTTGTAAACGTGTGACTCTGTTCTGTTTTGTAATTCAGTTCAAGTGTAGCGGTTTTTACATTCCCTCTATAAGTGATAGCTTATGATAAGTGTCTTTTTCTGTGTGACTTATTTCACTTAGAATTGTCGAAGCTAAAGCCACTCATCATGCTGCTACTAGCCTTATGACATTGATTTCATGGCTGAGTGATATTCCATTGTACATAAGGACCACCACTTCTTTATCCATTTTTCTCTTTCCTGGGATATTTAAGGTGTCACGAAGTGGAGGTTCTTGTCAACAGAGCAGCCCCAAACTTTGGGGTGCCTGTGTCTTGCTGATTTTTAGTTTTCCCAATTTATACGCCCATGAGTGGAAGTGCCCTATGCGCTCTAAGCTGTGTTTTTTTGATGTTTCAGGACACACCGTACACTTCTCCAGAGTGGCTGTTGGCAATTTACATCCCGCCCATCAGCGTAGCAAGGCTCCCATTTCTCCATGGCCTGTTCTGCATTTCTGGTTTTGACAGTTTTTTCCGCATGGCCCTTTTGACCGATGGGAAGCGAGACTTCTTTGTAGCGCTGATTTGCCTTTCCAGGTTGCTTGGTTGGCCGAAAAGGGCGTATGCGTTTTTTCCTGAATATATTCAGGAAAAAACGCATACGCCCTTTTTGGCCAAGGGCATCATTGTCGACGTTTTGCCGCTTTTCATGTGCTTTAAAGGCGATTCGAATCGACCTCCTGAAATCTGTTTCCTGCAATTCTGCCTTGCTTTCAGATCCTCTTCGTTGCCTTCCCTCAATATATTTGTGGACGAGAGTTATCATTTATAACTCTGCAGGTTTGTGAATTGCAGTGCCCCTGAGCTCCATTTTTCAACTCGCTTTTTTGGGAGCTGGCCGCAAAAGCGCAGGATCGCCTCAGGCCCTATTCTGCTTCCGGGTGGCAGGCTGAGCCTGTGGTTAATTCTTCTTCTTGATGGGAAAATAGAGTGACCTGTGCCTGTCCCAACACCTAGAGCTAGTCTCTCATTGGCTCCCCCTCTTCCCGTTCATCCTCAGGACAAATTGCAAGCTGTACGGAACGGGAGGTGAAAGGTGCTGATTCTCCAAGGAGGGAGATTGCTAGTAAAGCGGCTGGAATGGCGAACCCGAGCACAAGGAGATGAGAAATGAGGTGCGTTTTAGAAACCTTTCCCGATCACACGGTGTACCACCTTCTGGGTTTCTCATGCATGTTTTCGAGGTAGGAAGATGCCCTTGAACCTGGAGATTTGGGACCCATGGGATGGGTAACAGGCAGTATTACTTTAAAGGCTCTGCGTTTGCTCCCCCAACCTCACCAAACCTCTCAGCCCCGAGAGTGTCCACCCTTATGTCTCCTCCAGCTGTGGGTCTAGATATGGTCAATCCAGGTTGCATCACAGCCCCTGAACGAATTTTGTAAGAATTTCTCTCTCTTTCACTGTCTTTGATTCACGGGTTTTTAAAAGGAATTTATTTTTATAATGGGGTTTAGCTGCTTTTCACGGCTGTGTTTCTGCCGCTTTACAGCCACTTGACTCACTTCCAGAGAGATATCAATACATAGGTTTTAAGATTCTTACTAGTCAGATATATTCTTGTGCGGTGAATAGGGGGTGTTGAGTCCAGTTCACTGAGCAAGGAGTAGGTCTTTCTATTACATATTGGGTTTATGGAACGGTATCTGAGCTCATTTGAAACCCTTGTTTTATGCATCACCCCACCCCACCTTTCCCGTTAAGCAGCCATAGTGTGTTTTGTTAACGTGTGACTCTGTTCTGTTTTGTAATTCAGTTCAAGTGTAGCCGTTTTTACATTCCCTCTATAAGTGATAGCTTATGATAAGTGTCTTTTTCTGTGTGACTTATTTCACATAAAATCGTCGTAGCTAAAGCCACTCATCATGCTGCTACTAGCCTTATGACATTGATTTCATGGCTGAGTGATATTCCATTGTACATAAGGACCACCACTTCTTTATCCATTTTTCTCTTTCCTGGGATATTTAAGGTGTCATGAAGTGGAGGTTCTTGTCAACAGAGCAGCCCTAAACTTTCGGGTGCCTGTGTCTTGCTGATTTTTAGTTTTCCCAATTTATACGCCCATGAGTGGAAGTGCCCTATGCGCTCTAAGCTGTGTTTTTTCGATGTTTCAGGACACACCGTACACTTCTCCAGAGTGGCTGTTGGCAATTTACATCCCGCCCATCAGCGTAGCAAGGCTCCCATTTCTCCATGGCCTATTCTGCATTTCTGGTTTTGACACTTTTTTCCGCATGGCCCTTTTGACCGATGGGAAGCGAGACTTCTTTGTAGCGCTGATTTGCCTTTCCAGGTTGCTTGGTTGGCCAAAAAGGGCGTATGCGTTTTTTCCTGAATATATTCAGGAAAAAACGCATACGCCCTTTTTGGCCAAGGGCATCATTGTCGACGTTTTGCCGCTTTTCATGTGCTTTAAAGGCGATTCGAATCGACCTCCTGAAATCTGTTTCCTGCAATTCTGCCTTGCTTTCAGATCCTCTTCGTTGCCTTCCCTCAATATATTTGTGGACGAGAGTTATCATTTATAACTCTGCAGGTTTGTGAATTGCAGTGCCCCTGAGCTCCATTTTTCAACTCGCTTTTTTGGGAGCTGGCCACAAAAGCGCAGGATTGCCTCAGGCCCTATTCTGCTTCCGGGCGGCAGGCTGAGCCTGTGGTTAATTCTTCTTCCTGATGGGAAAATAGAGTGACCTGTGCCTGTCCCAACACCTAGAGCTAGTCTCTCATTGGCTCCCCCTCTTCCCGTTCATCCTCAGGACAAATTGCAAGCTGTACGGAACGGGAGGTTAAAGGTGCTGATTCTCCAAGGAGGGAGATTGCTAGTAAAGCGGCTGGAATGGCGAACCCGAGCACAAGGAGATGAGAAATGAGGTGCGTTTTAGAAACCTGTCCCGATCACACGGTGTACCACCTTCTGGGTTTCTCATGCATGTTTTCGAGGTAGGAAGATGCCCTTGAACCTGGAGATTTGGGACCCATGGGATGGGTAACAGGCAGTATTACTTTAAAGGCTCTGCGTTTGCTCCCCCAACCTCACCAAACCTCTCAGCCCCGAGAATGTCCACCCTTATGTCTCATCCAGCTGTGGGTCTAGATATGGTCAATCCAGGTTGCATCACAGCCCCTGAACGAATTTTGTAAGAATTTCTCTCTCTTTCACTGTCTTTGTTTCACGGGTTTTTAAAAGTAATTTATTTTTATAATGGGGTTTAGCTGCTTTTCACAGCTGTGTTTCTGCCGCTTTACAGCCACTTGACTCACTTCCAGAGAGATATCAATACATAGGTTTTAAGATTCTTACTAGTCAGATATATTCTTGTGCGGTGAATAGGGGGTGTTGAGTCCAGTTCACTGAGCAAGGAGTAGGTCTTTCTATTACATATTGGGTTTATGGAACGGTATCTGAGCTCATTTGAAACCCTTGTTTTATGCATCACCCCACCCCACCTTTCCCGTTCAGCAGCCATAGTGTGTTTTGTAAACTTGTGACTCTGTTCTGTTTTGTAAACGTGTGACTCTGTTCTGTTTTGCAATTCAGTTCAAGTGTAGCGGTTTTTACATTCCCTCTATAAGTGATAGCTTATGATAAGTGTCTTTTTCTGTGTGACTTATTTCACTTAGAATCGTCGAAGCTAAAGCCACTCATCATGCTGCTACTAGCCTTATGACATTGATTTCATGGCTGAGTGATATTCCATTGTACATAAGGACCACCACTTCTTTATCCATTTTTCTCTTTACTGGGATATTTAAGGTGTCACGAAGTGGAGGTTCTTGTCAACAGAGCAGCCCCAAACTTTGGGGTGCCTGTGTCTTGCTGATTTTTAGTTTTCCCAATTTATACGCCCATGAGTGGAAATGCCCTATGCGCTCTAAGCTGTGTTTTTTTGATATTTCAGGACACACCGTACACTTCTCCAGAGTGGCTGTTGGCAATTTACATCCCGCCCATCAGCGTAGCAAGGCTCCCATTTCTCCATGGCCTGTTCTGCATTTCTGGTTTTGACAGTTTTTTCCGCATGGCCCTTTTGACCGATGGGAAGCGAGACTTCTTTGTAGCGCTGATTTGCCTTTCCAGGTTGCTTGGTTGGCCGAAAAGGGCGTATGCGTTTTTTCCTGAATATATTCAGGAAAAAACGCATACGCCCTTTTTGGCCAAGGGCATCATTGTCGACGTTTTGCCGCTTTTCATGTGCTTTAAAGGCGATTCGAATCGACCTCCTGAAATCTGTTTCCTGCAATTCTGCCTTGCTTTCAGATCCTCTTCGTTGCCTTCCCTCAATATATTTGTGGACGAGAGTTATCATTTATAACTCTGCAGGTTTGTGAATTGCAGTGCCCCTGAGCTCCATTTTTCAACTCGCTTTTTTGGGAGCTGGCCGCAAAAGCGCAGGATCGCCTCAGGCCCTATTCTGCTTCCGGGCGGCAGGCTGAGCCTGTGGTTAATTCTTCTTCCTGATGGGAAAATAGAGTGACCTGTGCCTGTCCCAACACCTAGAGCTAGTCTCTCATTGGCTCCCCCTCTTCCCGTTCATCCTCAGGACAAATTGCAAGCTGTACGGAACGGGAGGTTAAAGGTGCTGATTCTCCAAGGAGGGAGATTGCTAGTAAAGCGGCTGGAATGGCGAACCCGAGCACAAGGAGATGAGAAATGAGGTGCGTTTTAGAAACCTTTCCCGATCACACGGTGTACCACCTTCTGGGTTTCTCATGCATGTTTTTGAGGTAGGAAGATGCCCTTGAACCTGGAGATTTGGGACCCATGGGATGGGTAACAGGCAGTATTACTTTAAAGGCTCTGCGTTTGCTCCCCCAACCTCACCAAACCTCTCAGCCCCGAGAGTGTCCACCCTTATGTCTCCTCCAGCTGTGGGTCTAGATATGGTCAATCCAGGTTGCATCACAGCCCCTGAACGAATTTTGTAAGAATTTCTCTCTCTTTCACTGTCTTTGTTTCACAGGTTTTTAAAAGGAATTTATTTTTATAATGGGGTTTAGCTGCTTTTCACGGCTGTGTTTCTGCCGCTTTACACCCACTTGACTCACTTCCAGAGAGATATCAATACATAGGTTTTAAGATTCTTACTAGTCAGATATATTCTTGTGCGGTGAATAGGGGGTGTTGAGTCCAGTTCACTGAGCAAGGAGTAGGTCTTTCTATTACATATTGGGTTTATGGAACGGTATCTGAGCTCATCTGAAACCCTTGTTTTATGCATCACCCCACCCCACCTTTCCCGTTAAGCAGCCATAGTGTGTTTTGTAAACATGTGACTCTGTTCTGTTTTGTAATTCAGTTCAAGTGTAGCGGTTTTTACATTCCCTCTATAAGTGATAGCTTATGATAAGTGTCTTTTTCTGTGTGACTTATTTCACTTAGAATCGTCGTAGCTAAAGCCACTCATCATGCTGCTACTAGCCTTATGACATTGATTTCATGGCTGAGTGATATTCCATTGTACATAAGGACCACCACTTCTTTATCCATTTTTCTCTTTCCTGGGATATTTAAGGTGTCATGAAGTGGAGGTTCTTGTCAACAGAGCAGCCCGAAACTTTAGGGTGCCTGTGTCTTGCTGATTTTTAGTTTTCCCAATTTATACGCCCATGAGTGGAAGTGCCCTATGCGCTCTAAGCTGTGTTTTTTCGATGTTTCAGGACACACCGTACACTTCTCCAGAGTGGCTGTTGGCAATTTACATCCCGCCCATCAGCGTAGCAAGGCTCCCATTTCTCCATGGCCTATTCTGCATTTCTGGTTTTGACACTTTTTTCCGCATGGCCCTTTTGACCGATGGGAAGCGAGACTTCTTTGTAGCGCTGATTTGCCTTTCCAGGTTGCTTGGTTGGCCAAAAAGGGCGTATGCGTTTTTTCCTGAATATATTCAGGAAAAAACGCATACGCCCTTTTTGGCCAAGGGCATCATTGTCGACGTTTTGCCGCTTTTCATGTGCTTTAAAGGCGATTCGAATCGACCTCCTGAAATCTGTTTCCTGCAATTCTGCCTTGCTTTCAGATCCTCTTCGTTGCCTTCCCTCAATATATTTGTGGACGAGAGTTATCATTTATAACTCTGCAGGTTTGTGAATTGCAGTGCCCCTGAGCTCCATTTTTCAACTCGCTTTTTTGGGAGCTGGCCACAAAAGCGCAGGATTGCCTCAGGCCCTATTCTGCTTCGGGGCGGCAGGCTGAGCCTGTGGTTAATTCTTCTTCCTGATGGGAAAATAGAGTGACCTGTGCCTGTCCCAACACCTAGAGCTAGTCTCTCATTGGCTCCCCCTCTTCCCGTTCATCCTCAGGACAAATTGCAAGCTGTACGGAACGGGAGGTTAAAGGTGCTGATTCTCCAAGGAGGGAGATTGCTAGTAAAGCGGCTGGAATGGCGAACCCGAGCACAAGGAGATGAGAAATGAGGTGCGTTTTAGAAACCTGTCCCGATCACACGTTGTACCACCTTCTGGGTTTCTCATGCATGTTTTCGAGGTAGGAAGATGCCCTTGAACCTGGAGATTTGGGACCCATGGGATGGGTAACAGGCAGTATTACTTTAAAGGCTCTGCGTTTGCTCCCCCAACCTCACCAAACCTCTCAGCCCCGAGAATGTCCACCCTTATGTCTCCTCCAGCTGTGGGTCTAGATATGGTCAATCCAGGTTGCATCACAGCCCCTGAACGAATTTTGTAAGAATTTCTCTAGCTTTCACTGTCTTTGTTTCACGGGTTTTTAAAAGTAATTTATTTTTATAATGGGGTTTAGCTGCTTTTCACAGCTGTGTTTCTGCCGCTTTACACCCACTTGACTCACTTCCAGAGAGATATCAATACATAGGTTTTAAGATTCTTACTAGTCAGATATATTCTTGTGCGGTGAATAGGGGGTGTTGAGTCCAGTTCACTGAGCAAGGAGTAGGTCTTTCTATTACATATTGGGTTTATGGAACGGTATCTGAGCTCATTTGAAACCCTTGTTTTATGCATCACCCCACCCCACCTTTCCCGTTAAGCAGCCATAGTGTGTTTTGTAAACGTGTGACTCTGTTCTGTTTTGTAATTCAGTTCAAGTGTAGCGGTTTTTACATTCCCTCTATAAGTGATAGCTTATAATAAGTGTGTTTTTCTGTGTGACTTATTTCACTTAGAATCGTCGAAGCTAAAGCCACTCATCATGCTGCTACTAGCCTTATGACATTGATTTCATGGCTGAGTGATATTCCATTGTACATAAAGACCACCACTTCTTTATCCATTTTTCTCTTTCCTGGGATATTTAAGGTGTCACGAAGTGGAGGTTCTTGTCAACAGAGCAGCCCCAAACTTTGGGGTGCCTGTGTCTTGCTGATTTTTAGTTTTCCCAATTTATACGCCCATGAGTGGAAGTGCCCTATGCGCTCTAAGCTGTGTGTTTTCGATGTTTCAGGACACACCTTACACTTCTCCAGAGTGGCTGTTGGCAATTTACATCCCGCCCATCAGCGTAGCAAGGCTCCCATTTCTCCATGGCCTATTCTGCATTTCTGGTTTTGACACTTTTTTCCGCATGGCCCTTTTGACCGATGGGAAGCGAGACTTCTTTGTAGCGCCGATTTGCCTTTCCAGGTTGCTTGGTTGGCCGAAAAAGGCGTATGCGTTTTTTACTGAATATATTCAGGAAAAAACGCATACGCCCTTTTCGGCCAAGGGCATCATTGTCGACGTTTTGCCGCTTTTCATGTGCTTTAAAGGCGATTCGAATCGACCTCCTGAAATCTGTTTCCTGCAATTCTGCCTTGCTTTCAGATCCTCTTCGTTGCCTTCCCTCAATATATTTGTGGACGAGAGTTATCATTTATAACTCTGCAGGTTTGTGAATTGCAGTGCCCCTGAGCTCCATTTTTCAACTCGCTTTTTTGGGAGCTGGCCGCAAAAGCGCAGGATCGCCTCAGGCCCTATTCTGCTTCCGGGCGGCAGGCTGAGCCTGTGGTTAATTCTTCTTCCTGATGGGAAAATAGAGTGACCTGTGCCTGTCCCAACACCTAGAGCTAGTCTCTCATTGGCTCCCACTCTTCCCGTTCATCCTCAGGACAAATTGCAAGCTGTACAGAACGGGAGGTTAAAGGTGCTGATTCTCCAAGGAGGGAGATTGCTAGTAAAGCGGCTGGAATGGCGAACCCGAGCACAAGGAGATGAGAAATGAGGTGCGTTTTAGAAACCTTTCCCGATCACATGGTGTACCACCTTCTGGGTTTCTCATGCATGTTTTCGAGGTAGGAAGATGCCCTTGAACCTGGAGATTTGGGACCCATGGGATGGGTAACAGGCAGTATTACTTTAAAGGCTCTGCGTTTGCTCCCCCAACCTCACCAAACCTCTCAGCCCCGAGAGTGTCCACCCTTTATGTCTCCTCCAGCTGTGGGTCTAGATATGGTCAATCCAGGTTGCATCACAGCCCCTGAACGAATTTTGTAAGAATTTCTCTCTCTTTCACTGTCTTTGTTTCACGGGTTTTTAAAAGGAATTTATTTTTATAATGGGGTTTAGCTGCTTTTCACGGCTGTGTTTCTGCCGCTTTACAGCCACTTGACTCACTTCCAGAGAGATATCAATACATAGGTTTTAAGATTCTTACTAGTCAGATATATTCTTGTGCGGTGAATAGGGGGTGTTGAGTCCAGTTCACTGAGCAAGGAGTAGGTCTTTCTATTACATATTGGGTTTATGGAACGGTATCTGAGCTCATTTGAAACCCTTGTTTTATGCATCACCCCACCCCCACCTTTCCCGTTAAGCAGCCATAGTGTGTTTTGTAAACGTGTGACTCTGTTCTGTTTTGTAATTCAGTTCAAGTGTAGCGGTTTTTACATTCCCTCTATAAGTGATAGCTTATGATAAGTGTCTTTTTCTGTGTGACTTATTTCACTTAGAATCGTCGAAGCTAAAGCCACTCATCATGCTGCTACTAGCCTTATGACATTGATTTCATGGCTGAGTGATATTCCATTGTACATAAGGACCACCACTTCTTTATCCATTTTTCTCTTTCCTGGGATATTTAAGGTGTCACGAAGTGGAGGTTCTTGTCAACAGAGCAGCCCCAAACTTTGGGGTGCCTGTGTCTTGCTGATTTTTAGTTTTCCCAATTTATACGCCCATGAGTGGAAGTGCCCTATGCGCTCTAAGCTGTGTTTTTTTGATGTTTCAGGACACACCGTACACTTCTCCAGAGTGGCTGTTGGCAATTTACATCCCGCCCATCAGCGTAGCAAGGCTCCCATTTCTCCATGGCCTGTTCTGCATTTCTGGTTTTGACAGTTTTTTCCGCATGGCCCTTTTGACCGATGGGAAGCGAGACTTCTTTGTAGCGCTGATTTGCCTTTCCAGGTTGCTTGGTTGGCCAAAAAGGGCGTATGCGTTTTTTCCTCAATATATTCAGGAAAAAACGCATACGCCCTTTTTGGCCAAGGGCATCATTGTCGACGTTTTGCCGCTTTTCATGTGCTTTAAAGGCGATTCGAATCGACCTCCTGAAATCTGTTTCCTGCAATTCTGCCTTGCTTTCAGATCCTCTTCGTTGCCTTCCCTCAATATATTTGTGGACGAGAGTTATCATTTATAACTCTGCAGGTTTGTGAATTGCAGTGCCCCTGAGCTCCATTTTTCAACTCGCTTTTTTGGGAGCAGGCCGCAAAAGCGCAGGATCGCCTCAGGCCCTATTCTGCTTCCGGGCGGCAGGCTGAGCCTGTGGTTAATTCTTCTTCCTGATGGGAAAATAGAGTGACCTGTGCCTGTCCCAACACCTAGAGCTAGTCTCTCATTGGCTCCCCCTCTTTCCGTTCATCCTCAGGACAAATTGCAAGCTGTACAAAACGGGAGGTTAAAGGTGCTGATTCTCCAAGGAGGGAGATTGCTAGTAAAGCGGCTGGAATGGCGAACCCGAGCACAAGGAGATGAGAAATGAGGTGCGTTTTAGAAACCTTTCCCGATCACACGGTGTACCACCTTCTGGGTTTCTCATGCATGTTTTCGAGGTAGGAAGATGCCCTTGAACCTGGAGATTTGGGACCCATGGGATGGGTAACAGGCAGTATTACTTTAAAGGCTCTGCGTTTGCTCCCCCAACCTCACCAAACCTCTCAGCCCCGAGAGTGTCCACCCTTATGTATCCTCCAGCTGTGGGTCTAGATATGGTCAATCCAGGTTGCATCACAGCCCCTGAACGAATTTTGTAAGAATTTCTCTCTCTTTCACTGTCTTTGTTTCACGGGTTTTTAAAAGGAATTTATTTTTATAATGGGGTTTAGCTGCTTTTCACGGCTGTGTTTCTGCCGCTTTACACCCACTTGACTCACTTCCAGAGAGATATCAATACATAGGTTTTAAGATTCTTACTAGTCAGATATATTCTTGTGCGGTGAATAGGGGGTGTTGAGTCCAGTTCACTGAGCAAGGAGTAGGTCTTTCTATTACATATTGGGTTTATGGAACGGTATCTGAGCTCATTTGAAACCCTTGTTTTATGCATCACCCCACCCCACCTTTCCCGTTAAGCAGCCATAGTGTGTTTTCTAAACGTGTGACTCTGTTCTGTTTTGTAATTCAGTTCAAGTGTAGCGGTTTTTACATTCCCTCTATAAGTGATAGCTTATAATAAGTGTGTTTTTCTGTATGACTTATTTCACATAGAATCGTCGTAGCTAAAGCCACTCATCATGCTGCTACTAGCCTTATGACATTGATTTCATGGCTGAGTGATATTCCATTGTACATAAGGACCACCACTTCTTTATCCATTTTTCTCTTTCCTGGGATATTTAAGGTGTCACGAAGTGGAGGTTCTTGTCAACAGAGCAGCCCCAAACTTTGGGGTGCCTGTGTCTTGCTGATTTTTAGTTTTCCCAATTTATACGCCCATGAGTGGAAGTGCCCTATGCGCTCTAAGCTGTGTTTTTTCGATGTTTCAGGACACACCGTACACTTCTCCAGAGTGGCTGTTGGCAATTTACATCCCGCCCATCAGCGTAGCAAGGCTCCCATTTCTCCATGGCCTGTTCTGCATTTCTGGTTTTGACAGTTTTTTCCGCATGGCCCTTTTGACCGATAGGAAGCGAGACTTCTTTGTAGCGCTGATTTGCCTTTCCAGGTTGCTTGGTTGGCCAAAAAGGGCGTATGCGTTTTTTCCTGAATATATTCAGGAAAAAACGCATACGCCCTTTTTGGCCAAGGGCATCATTGTCGACGTTTTGCCGCTTTTCATGTGCTTTAAAGGCGATTCGAATCGACCTCCTGAAATCTGTTTCCTGCAATTCTGCCTTGCTTTCAGATCCTCTTCGTTGCCTTCCCTCAATATATTTGTGGACGAGAGTTATCATTTATAACTCTGCAGGTTTGTGAATTGCAGTGCCCCTGAGCTCCATTTTTCAACTCGCTTTTTTGGGAGCAGGCCGCAAAAGCGCAGGATCGCCTCAGGCCCTATTCTGCTTCCGGGCGGCAGGCTGAGCCTGTGGTTAATTCTTCTTCCTGATGGGAAAATAGAGTGACCTGTGCCTGTCCCAACACCTAGAGCTAGTCTCTCATTGGCTCCCCCTCTTTCCGTTCATCCTCAGGACAAATTGCAAGCTGTACAAAACGGGAGGTTAAAGGTGCTGATTCTCCAAGGAGGGAGATTGCTAGTAAAGCGGCTGGAATGGCGAACCCGAGCACAAGGAGATGAGAAATGAGGTGCGTTTTAGAAACCTTTCCCGATCACACGGTGTACCACCTTCTGGGTTTCTCATGCATGTTTTCGAGGTAGGAAGATGCCCTTGAACCTGGAGATTTGGGACCCATGGGATGGGTAACAGGCAGTATTACTTTAAAGGCTCTGCGTTTGCTCCCCCAACCTCACCAAACCTCTCAGCCCCGAGAGTGTCCACCCTTATGTATCCTCCAGCTGTGGGTCTAGATATGGTCAATCCAGGTTGCATCACAGCCCCTGAACGAATTTTGTAAGAATTTCTCTCTCTTTCACTGTCTTTGTTTCACGGGTTTTTAAAAGGAATTTATTTTTATAATGGGGTTTAGCTGCTTTTCACGGCTGTGTTTCTGCCGCTTTACACCCACTTGACTCACTTCCAGAGAGATATCAATACATAGGTTTTAAGATTCTTACTAGTCAGATATATTCTTGTGCGGTGAATAGGGGGTGTTGAGTCCAGTTCACTGAGCAAGGAGTAGGTCTTTCTATTACATATTGGGTTTATGGAACGGTATCTGAGCTCATTTGAAACCCTTGTTTTATGCATCACCCCACCCCACCTTTCCCGTTAAGCAGCCATAGTGTGTTTTCTAAACGTGTGACTCTGTTCTGTTTTGTAATTCAGTTCAAGTGTAGCGGTTTTTACATTCCCTCTATAAGTGATAGCTTATAATAAGTGTGTTTTTCTGTATGACTTATTTCACATAGAATCGTCGTAGCTAAAGCCACTCATCATGCTGCTACTAGCCTTATGACATTGATTTCATGGCTGAGTGATATTCCATTGTACATAAGGACCACCACTTCTTTATCCATTTTTCTCTTTCCTGGGATATTTAAGGTGTCACGAAGTGGAGGTTCTTGTCAACAGAGCAGCCCCAAACTTTGGGGTGCCTGTGTCTTGCTGATTTTTAGTTTTCCCAATTTATACGCCCATGAGTGGAAGTGCCCTATGCGCTCTAAGCTGTGTTTTTTCGATGTTTCAGGACACACCGTACACTTCTCCAGAGTGGCTGTTGGCAATTTACATCCCGCCCATCAGCGTAGCAAGGCTCCCATTTCTCCATGGCCTGTTCTGCATTTCTGGTTTTGACACTTTTTTCCGCATGGCCCTTTTGACCGATAGGAAGCGAGACTTCTTTGTAGCGCTGATTTGCCTTTCCAGGTTGCTTGGTTGGCCAAAAAGGGCGTATGCGTTTTTTCCTGAATATATTCAGGAAAAAACGCATACGCCCTTTTTGGCCAAGGGCATCATTGTCGACGTTTTGCCGCTTTTCATGTGCTTTAAAGGCGATTCGAATCGACCTCCTGAAATCTGTTTCCTGCAATTCTGCCTTGCTTTCAGATCCTCTTCGTTGCCTTCCCTCAATATATTTGTGGACGAGAGTTATCATTTATAACTCTGCAGGTTTGTGAATTGCAGTGCCCCTGAGCTCCATTTTTCAACTCGCTTTTTTAGGAGCTGGCCACAAAAGCGCATGATTGCCTCAGGCCCTATTCTGCTTCCGGGCGGCAGGCTGAGCCTGTGGTTAATTCTTCTTCCTGATGGGAAAATAGAGTGACCTGTGCCTGTCCCAACACCTAGAGCTAGTCTCTCATTGGCTCCCCCTCTTCCCGTTCATCCTCAGGACAAATTGCAAGCTGTACGGAACGGGAGGTTAAAGGTGCTGATTCTCCAAGGAGGGAGATTGCTAGTAAAGCGGCTGGAATGGCGAACCCGAGCACAAGGAGATGAGAAATGAGGTGCGTTTTAGAAACCTGTCCTGATCACACGGTGTACCACCTTCTGGGTTTCTCATGCATGTTTTCGAGGTAGGAAGATGCCCTTGAACCTGGAGATTTGGGACCCATGGGATGGGTAACAGGCAGTATTACTTTAAAGGCTCTGCGTTTGCTCCCCCAACCTCACCAAACCTCTCAGCCCCGAGAATGTCCACCCTTATGTCTCATCCAGCTGTGGGTCTAGATATGGTCAATCCAGGTTGCATCACAGCCCCTGAACGAATTTTGTAAGAATTTCTCTCTCTTTCACTGTCTTTGTTTCACGGGTTTTTAAAAGTAATTTATTTTTATAATGGGGTTTAGCTGCTTTTCACAGCTGTGTTTCTGCCGCTTTACACCCACTTGACTCCCTTCCAGAGAGATATCAATACATAGGTTTTAAGATTCTTACTAGTCAGATATATTCTTGTGCGGTGAATAGGGGGTGTTGAGTCCAGTTCACTGAGCAAGGAGTAGGTCTTTCTATTACATATTGGGTTTATGGAACGGTATCTGAGCTCATTTGAAACCCTTGTTTTATGCATCACCCCACCCCACCTTTCCCGTTAAGCAGCCATAGTGTGTTTTGTAAACTTGTGACTCTGTTCTGTTTTGTAAACGTGTGACTCTGTTCTGTTTTGTAATTCAGTTCAAGTGTAGCCGTTTTTACATTCCCTCTATAAGTGATAGCTTATGATAAGTGTCTTTTTCTGTGTGACTTATTTCACTTAGAATCGTCGTAGCTAAAGCCACTCATCATGCTGCTACTAGCCTTATGACATTGATTTCATGGCTGAGTGATATTCCATTGTACATAAGGACCACCACTTCTTTATCCATTTTTCTCTTTCCTGGGATATTTAAGGTGTCATGAAGTGGAGGTTCTTGTCAACAGAGCAGCCCTAAACTTTCGGGTGCCTGTGTCTTGCTGATTTTTAGTTTTCCCAATTTATACGCCCATGAGTGGAAGTGCCCTATGCGCTCTAAGCTGTGTTTTTTCGATGTTTCAGGACACACCGTACACTTCTCCAGAGTGGCTGTTGGCAACTTACATCCCGCCCATCAGCCTAGCAAGGCTCCCATTTCTCCATGGCCTATTCTGCATTTCTGGTTTTGACACTTTTTTCCGCATGGCCCTTTTGACCGATGGGAAGCGAGACTTCTTTGTAGCGCCGATTTGCCTTTCCAGGTTGCTTGGTTGGCCGAAAAGGGCGTATGCGTTTTTTACTGAATATATTCAGGAAAAAACGCATACGCCCTTTTTGGCCAAGGGCATCACTGTCGACGTTTTGCCGCTTTTCATGTGCTTTAAAGGTGATTCGAATCGACCTCCTGAAATCTGTTTCCTGCAATTCTGCCTTGCTTTCAGATCCTCTTCGTTGCCTTCCCTCAATATATTTGTGGACGAGAGTTATCATTTATAACTCTGCAGGTTTGTGAATTGCAGTGCCCCTGAGCTCCATTTTTCAACTCGCTTTTTTGGGAGCTGGCCGCAAAAGCGCAGGATCGCCTCAGGCCCTATTCTGCTTCCGGGCGGCAGGCTGAGCCTGTGGTTAATTCTTCTTCCTGATGGGAAAATAGAGTGACCTGTGCCTGTCCCAACACCTAGAGCTAGTCTCTCATTGGCTCCCCCTCTTCCCGTTCATCCTCAGGACAAATTGCAAGCTGTACAGAACGGGAGGTTAAAGGTGCTGATTCTCCAAGGAGGGAGATTGCTAGTAAAGCGGCTGGAATGGCGAACCCGAGCACAAGGAGATGAGAAATGAGGTGCGTTTTAGAAACCTTTCCCGATCACATGGTGTACCACCTTCTGGGTTTCTCATGCATGTTTTCGAGGTAGGAAGATGCCCTTGAACCTGGAGATTTGGGACCCATGGGATGGGTAACAGGCAGTATTACTTTAAAGGCTCTGCGTTTGCTCCCCCAACCTCACCAAACCTCTCAGCCCCGAGAGTGTCCACCCTTATGTCTCCTCCAGCTGTGGGTCTAGATATGGTCAATCCAGGTTGCATCACAGCCCCTGAACGAATTTTGTAAGAATTTCTCTCTCTTTCACTGTCTTTGTTTCACGGGTTTTTAAAAGGAATTTATTTTTATAATGGGGTTTAGCTGCTTTTCACGGCTGTGTTTCTGCCGCTTTACAGCCACTTGACTCACTTCCAGAGAGATATCAATACATAGGTTTTAAGATTCTTACTAGTCAGATATATTCTTGTGCGGTGAATAGGGGGTGTTGAGTCCAGTTCACTGAGCAAGGAGTAGGTCTTTCTATTACATATTGGGTTTATGGAACGGTATCTGAGCTCATTTGAAACCCTTGTTTTATGCATCACCCCACCCCACCTTTCCCGTTAAGCAGCCATAGTGTGTTTTGTAAACGTGTGACTCTGTTCTGTTTTGTAATTCAGTTCAAGTGTAGCGGTTTTTACATTCCCTCTATAAGTGATAGCTTAGGATAAGTGTCTTTTTCTGTGTGACTTATTTCACTTAGAATCGTCGTAGCTAAAGCCACTCATCATGCTGCCACTAGCCTTATGACATTGATTTCATGGCTGAGTGATATTCCATTGTACATTACGACCACCACTTCTTTATCCATTTTTCTCTTTCCTGGGATATTTAAGGTGTCATGAAGTGGAGGTTCTTGTCAACAGAGCAGCCCTAAACTTTCGGGTGCCTGTGTCTTGCTGATTTTTAGTTTTCCCAATTTATACGCCCATGAGTGGAAGTGCCCTATGCGCTCTAAGCTGTGTTTTTTCGATGTTTCAGGACACACCGTACACTTCTCCAGAGTGGCTGTTGGCAATTTACATCCCGCCCATCAGCCTAGCAAGGCTCCCATTTCTCCATGGCCTATTCTGCATTTCTGGTTTTGACACTTTTTTCCGCATGGCCCTTTTGACCGATGGGAAGCGAGACTTCTTTGTAGCGCCGATTTGCCTTTCCAGGTTGCTTGGTTGGCCGAAAAAGGCGTATGCGTTTTTTACTGAATATATTCAGGAAAAAACGCATACGCCCTTTTTGGCCAAGGGCATCATTGTCGACGTTTTGCCGCTTTTCATGTGCTTTAAAGGCGATTCGAATCGACCTCCTGAAATCTGTTTCCTGCAATTCTGCCTTGCTTTCAGATCCTCTTCGTTGCCTTCCCTCAATATATTTGTGGACGAGAGTTATCATTTATAACTCTGCAGGTTTGTGAATTGCAGTGCCCCTGAGCTCCATTTTTCAACTCGCTTTTTTGGGAGCTGGCCGCAAAAGCGCAGGATCGCCTCAGGCCCTATTCTGCTTCCGGGCGGCAGGCTGAGCCTGTGGTTAATTCTTCTTCCTGATGGGAAAATAGAGTGACCTGTGCCTGTCCCAACACCTAGAGCTAGTCTCTCATTGGCTCCCCCTCTTCCCGTTCATCCTCAGGACAAATTGCAAGCTGTACAGAACGGGAGGTTAAAGGTGCTGATTCTCCAAGGAGGGAGATTGCTAGTAAAGCGGCTGGAATGGCGAACCCGAGCACAAGGAGATGAGAAATGAGGTGCGTTTTAGAAACCTTTCCCGATCACATGGTGTACCACCTTCTGGGTTTCTCATGCATGTTTTCGAGGTAGGAAGATGCCCTTGAACCTGGAGATTTGGGACCCATGGGATGGGTAACAGGCAGTATTACTTTAAAGGCTCTGCGTTTGCTCCCCCAACCTCACCAAACCTCTCAGCCCCGAGAGTGTCCACCCTTATGTCTCCTCCAGCTGTGGGTCTAGATATGGTCAATCCAGGTTGCATCACAGCCCCTGAACGAATTTTGTAAGAATTTCTCTCTCTTTCACTGTCTTTGTTTCACGGGTTTTTAAAAGGAATTTATTTTTATAATGGGGTTTAGCTGCTTTTCACGGCTGTGTTTCTGCCGCTTTACAGCCACTTGACTCACTTCCAGAGAGATATCAATACATAGGTTTTAAGATTCTTACTAGTCAGATATATTCTTGTGCGGTGAATAGGGGGTGTTGAGTCCAGTTCACTGAGCAAGGAGTAGGTCTTTCTATTACATATTGGGTTTATGGAACGGTATCTGAGCTCATTTGAAACCCTTGTTTTATGCATCACCCCACCCCACCTTTCCCGTTAAGCAGCCATAGTGTGTTTTGTAAACGTGTGACTCTGTTCTGTTTTGTAATTCAGTTCAAGTGTAGCGGTTTTTACATTCCCTCTATAAGTGATAGCTTAGGATAAGTGTCTTTTTCTGTGTGACTTATTTCACTTAGAATCGTCGTAGCTAAAGCCACTCATCATGCTGCCACTAGCCTTATGACATTGATTTCATGGCTGAGTGATATTCCATTGTACATAAGGACCACCACTTCTTTATCCATTTTTCTCTTTCCTGGGATATTTAAGGTGTCACGAAGTGGAGGTTCTTGTCAACAGAGCAGCCCCAAACTTTGGGGTGCCTGTGTCTTGCTGATTTTTAGTTTTCCCAATTTATACGCCCATGAGTGGAAGTGCCCTATGCGCTCTAAGCTGTGTGTTTTCGATGTTTCAGGACACACCGTACACTTCTCCAGAGTGGCTGTTGGCAATTTACATCCCGCCCATCAGCGTAGCAAGGCTCCCATTTCTCCATGGCCTATTCTGCATTTCTGGTTTTGACACTTTTTTCCGCATGGCCCTTTTGACCGATGGGAAGCGAGACTTCTTTGTAGTGCCGATTTGACTTTCCAGGTTGCTTGGTTGGCCAAAAAGGGCGTATGCGTTTTTTCCTGAATATATTCAGGAAAAAACGCATACGCCCTTTTTGGCCAAGGGCATCATTGTCGACGTTTTGCCGCTTTTCATGTGCTTTAAAGGCGATTCGAATCGACCTCCTGAAATCTGTTTCCTGCAATTCTGCCTTGCTTTCAGATCCTCTTCGTTGCCTTCCCTCAATATATTTGTGGACGAGAGTTATCATTTATAACTCTGCAGGTTTGTGAATTGCAGTGCCCCTGAGCTCCATTTTTCAACTCGCTTTTTTGGGAGCTGGCCACAAAAGCGCAGGATTGCCTCAGGCCCTATTCTGCTTCCGGGCGGCAGGCTGAGCCTGTGGTTAATTCTTCTTCCTGATGGGAAAATAGAGTGACCTGTGCCTGTCCCAACACCTAGAGCTAGTCTCTCATTGGCTCCCCCTCTTCCCGTTCATCCTCAGGACAAATTGCAAGCTGTACGGAACGGGAGGTTAAAGGTGCTGATTCTCCAAGGAGGGAGATTGCTAGTAAAGCGGCTGGAATGGCGAACCCGAGCACAAGGAGATGAGAAATGAGGTGCGTTTTAGAAACCTTTCCCGATCACACGGTGTACCACCTTCTGGGTTTCTCATGCATGTTTTCGAGGTAGGAAGATGCCCTTGAACCTGGAGATTTGGGACCCATGGGATGGGTAACAGGCAGTATTACTTTAAAGGCAATGCGTTTGCTCCCCCAACCTCACCAAACCTCTCAGCCCCGAGAATGTCCACCCTTATGTCTCCTCCAGCTGTGGGTCTAGATATGGTCAATCCAGGTTGCATCACAGCCCCTGAACGAATTTTGTAAGAATTTCTCTCTCTTTCACTGTCTTTGTTTCACGGGTTTTTAAAAGGAATTTATTTTTATAATGGGGTTTAGCTGCTTTTCACGGCTGTGTTTCTGCCGCTTTACAGCCACTTGACTCACTTCCAGAGAGATATCAATACATAGGTTTTAAGATTCTTACTAGTCAGATATATTCTTGTGCGGTGAATAGGGGGTGTTGAGTCCAGTTCACTGAGCAAGGAGTAGGTCTTTCTATTACATATTGGGTTTATGGAACGGTATCTGAGCTCATTTGAAACCCTTGTTTTATGCATCACCCCACCCCACCTTTCCCGTTAAGCAGCCATAGTGTGTTTTCTAAACGTGTGACTCTGTTCTGTTTTGTAATTCAGTTCAAGTGTAGCGGTTTTTACATTCCCTCTATAAGTGATAGCTTATGATAAGTGTCTTTTTCTGTGTGACTTATTTCACTTAGAATCGTCGTAGCTAAAGCCACTCATCATGCTGCTACTAGCCTTATGACATTGATTTCATGGCTGAGTGATATTCCATTGTACATAAAGACCACCACTTCTTTATCCATTTTTCTCTTTCCTGGGATATTTAAGGTGTCACGAAGTGGAGGTTCTTGTCAACAGAGCAGCCCCAAACTTTGGGGTGCCTGTGTCTTGCTGATTTTTAGTTTTCCCAATTTATACGCCCATGAGTGGAAGTGCCCTATGCGCTCTAAGCTGTGTGTTTTCGATGTTTCAGGACACACCGTACACTTCTCCAGAGTGGCTGTTGGCAATTTACATCCCGCCCATCAGCGTAGCAAGGCTCCCATTTCTCCATGGCCTCTTCTGCATTTCTGGTTTTGACAGTTTTTTCCGCATGGCCCTTTTGACCTATGGGAAGCGAGACTTCTTTGTAGCGCTGATTTGCCTTTCCAGGTTGCTTGGTTGGCCAAAAAGGGCGTATGCGTTTTTTCCTGAATATATTCAGGAAAAAACGCATACGCCCTTTTTGGCCAAGGGCATCATTGTCGACGTTTTGCCGCTTTTCATGTGCTTTAAAGGCGATTCGAATCGACCTCCTGAAATCTGTTTCCTGCAATTCTGCCTTGCTTTCAGATCCTCTTCGTTGCCTTCCCTCAATATATTTGTGGACGAGAGTTATCATTTATAACTCTGCAGGTTTGTGAATTGCAGTGCCCCTGAGCTCCATTTTTCAACTCGCTTTTTTGGGAGCTGGCCGCAAAAGCGCAGGATCGCCTCAGGCCCTATTCTGCTTCCGGGCGGCAGGCTGAGCCTGTGGTTAATTCTTCTTCCTGATGGGAAAATAGAGTGACCTGTGCCTGTCCCAACACCTAGAGCTAGTCTCTCATTGGCTCCCCCTCTTCCCGTTCATCCTCAGGACAAATTGCAAGCTGTACGGAACGGGAGGTTAAAGGTGCTGATTCTCCAAGGAGGGAGATTGCTAGTAAAGCGGCTGGAATGGCGAACCCGAGCACAAGGAGATGAGAAATGAGGTGCGTTTTAGAAACCTTTCCCGATCACACGGTGTACCACCTTCTGGGTTTCTCATGCATGTTTTCGAGGTAGGAAGATGCCCTTGAACCTGGAGATTTGGGACCCATGGGATGGGTAACAGGCAGTATTACTTTAAAGGCTCTGCGTTTGCTCCCCCAACCTCACCAAACCTCTCAGCCCCGAGAGTGTCCACCCTTATGTCTCCTCCAGCTGTGGGTCTAGATATGGTCAATCCAGGTTGCATCACAGCCCCTGAACGAATTTTGTAAGAATTTCTCTCTCTTTCACTGTCTTTGTTTCACGGGTTTTTAAAAGGAATTTATTTTTATAATGGGGTTTAGCTGCTTTTCACGGCTGTGTTTCTGCCGCTTTACAGCCACTTGACTCACTTCCAGAGAGATATCAATACATAGGTTTTAAGATTCTTACTAGTCAGATATATTCTTGTGCGGTGAATAGGGGGTGTTGAGTCCAGTTCACTGAGCAAGGAGTAGGTCTTTCTATTACATATTGGGTTTATGGAACGGTATCTGAGCTCATTTGAAACCCTTGTTTTATGCATCACCCCACCCCACCTTTCCCGTTAAGCAGCCATAGTGTGTTTTGTAAACGTGTGACTCTGTTCTGTTTTGTAATTCAGTTCAAGTGTAGCGGTTTTTACATTCCCTCTATAAGTGATAGCTTATAATAAGTGTGTTTTTCTGTGTGACTTATTTCACTTAGAATCGTCGAAGCTAAAGCCACTCATCATGCTGCTACTAGCCTTATGACATTGATTTCATGGCTGAGTGATATTCCATTGTACATAAAGACCACCACTTCTTTATCCATTTTTCTCTTTCCTGGGATATTTAAGGTGTCACGAAGTGGAGGTTCTTGTCAACAGAGCAGCCCCAAACTTTGGGGTGCCTGTGTCTTGCTGATTTTTAGTTTTCCCAATTTATACGCCCATGAGTGGAAGTGCCCTATGCGCTCTAAGCTGTGTTTTTTCGATGTTTCAGGACACACCGTACACTTCTCCAGAGTGGCTGTTGGCAATTTACATCCCGCCCATCAGCATAGCAAGGCTCCCATTTCTCCATGGCCTGTTCTGCATTTCTGGTTTTGACACTTTTTTCCGCATGGCCCTTTTGACCTATGGGAAGCGAGACTTCTTTGTAGCGCTGATTTGCCTTTCCAGGTTGCTTGGTTGGCCAAAAAGGGCGTATGCGTTTTTTCCTGAATATATTCAGGAAAAAACGCATACGCCCTTTTTGGCCAAGGGCATCATTGTTGACGTTTTGCCGCTTTTCATGTGCTTTAAAGGCGATTCGAATCGACCTCCTGAAATCTGTTTCCTGCAATTCTGCCTTGCGTTCAGATCCTCTTCGTTGCCTTCCCTCAATATATTTGTGGACGAGAGTTATCATTTATAACTCTGCAGGTTTGTGAATTGCAGTGCCCCTGAGCTCCATTTTTCAACTCGCTTTTTTGGGAGCTGGCCGCAAAAGCACAGGATCGCCTCAGGCCCTATTCTGCTTCCGGGCGGCAGGCTGAGCCTGTGGTTAATTCTTCTTCCTGATGGGAAAATAGAGTGACCTGTGCCTGTCCCAACACCTAGAGCTAGTCTCTCATTGGCTCCCCCTCTTCCCGTTCATCCTCAGGACAAATTGCAAGCTGTACGGAACGGGAGGTTAAAGGTGCTGATTCTCCAAGGAGGGAGATTGCTAGTAAAGCGGCTGGAATGGCGAACCCGAGCACAAGGAGATGAGAAATGAGGTGCGTTTTAGAAACCTTTCCCGATCACACGGTGTACCACCTTCTGGGTTTCTCATGCATGTTTTCGAGGTAGGAAGATGCCCTTGAACCTGGAGATTTGGGACCCATGGGATGGGTAACAGGCAGTATTACTTTAAAGGCTCTGCGTTTGCTCCCCCAACCTCACCAAACCTCTCAGCCCCGAGAATGTCCACCCTTATGTCTCCTCCAGCTGTGGGTCTAGATATGGTCAATCCAGGTTGCATCACAGCCCCTGAACGAATTTTGTAAGAATTTCTCTCTCTTTCACTGTCTTTGTTTCACGGGTTTTTAAAAGGAATTTATTTTTATAATGGGGTTTAGCTGCTTTTCACGGCTGTGTTTCTGCCGCTTTACAGCCACTTGACTCACTTCCAGAGAGATATCAATACATAGGTTTTAAGATTCTTACTAGTCAGATATATTCTTGTGCGGTGAATAGGGGGTGTTGAGTCCAGTTCACTGAGCAAGGAGTAGGTCTTTCTATTACATATTGGGTTTATGGAACGGTATCTGAGCTCATTTGAAACCCTTGTTTTATGCATCACCCCACCCCACCTTTCCCGTTAAGCAGCCATAGTGTGTTTTCTAAACGTGTGACTCTGTTCTGTTTGGTAATTCAGTTCAAGTGTAGCAGTTTTTACATTCCCTCTATAAGTGATAGCTTATGATAAGTGTCTTTTTCTGTGTGACTTATTTCACTTAGAATCGTCGTAGCTAAAACCACTCATCATGCTGCTACTAGCCTTATGACATTGATTTCATGGCTGAGTGATATTCCATTGTACATAAGGACCACCACTTCTTTATCCATTTTTCTCTTTCCTGGGATATTTAAGGTGTCACGAACTGGAGGTTCTTGTCAACAGAGCAGCCCCAAACTTTGGGGTGCCTGTGTCTTGCTGATTTTTAGTTTTCCCAATTTATACGCCCATGAGTGGAAGTGCCCTATGCGCTCTAAGCTGTGCTTTTTCGATGTTTCAGGACACACCGTACACTTCTCCAGAGTGGCTGTTGGCAATTTACATCCCGCCCATCAGCGTAGCAAGGCTCCCATTTCTCCATGGCCTGTTCTGCATTTCTGGTTTTGACACTTTTTTCCGCATGGCCCTTTTGACCAATGGGAAGCGAGACTTCTTTGTAGCGCTGATTTGCCTTTCCAGGTTGCTTGGTTGGCCGAAAAGGGCGTATGCGTTTTTTCCTGAATATATTCAGGAAAAAACGCATACGCCCTTTTTGGCCAAGGGCATCATTGTCGATGTTTTGCCGCTTTTCATGTGCTTTAAAGGCGTTTCGAATCGACCTCCTGAAATCTGTTTCCTGCAATTCTGCCTTGCTTTCAGATCCTCTTCGTTGCCTTCCCTCAATATATTTGTGGACGAGAGTTATCATTTACAACTCTGCAGGTTTGTGAATTGCAGTGCCCCTGAGCTCCATTTTTCAACTCGCTTTTTTGGGAGCTGGCCGCAAAAGCGCAGGATCGCCTCAGGCCCTATTCTGCTTCCGGGCGGCAGGCTGAGCCTGTGGTTAATTCTTCTTCCTGATGGGAAAATAGAGTGACCTGTGCCTGTCCCAACACCTAGAGCTAGTCTCTCATTGGCTCCCCCTCTTCCCGTTCATCCTCAGGACAAATTGCAAGCTGTACGGAACGGGAGGTTAAAGGTGCTGATTCTCCAAGGAGGGAGATTGCTAGTAAAGCGGCTGGAATGGCGAACCCGAGCACAAGGAGATGAGAAATGAGGTGCGTTTTAGAAACCTTTCCCGATCACACGGTGTACCACCTTCTGGGTTTCTCATGCATGTTTTCGAGGTAGGAAGATGCCCTTGAACCTGGAGATTTGGGACCCATGGGATGGGTAACAGGCAGTATTACTTTAAAGGCTCTGCGTTTGCTCCCCCAACCTCACCAAACCTCTCAGCCCCGAGAGTGTCCACCCTTATGTCTCCTCCAGCTGTGGGTCTAGATATGGTCAATCCAGGTTGCATCACAGCCCCTGAACGAATTTTGTAAGAATTTCTCTCTCTTTCACTGTCTTTGTTTCACGGGTTTTTAAAAGGAATTTATTTTTATAATGGGGTTTAGCTGCTTTTCACGGCTGTGTTTCTGCCGCTTTACAGCCACTTGACTCACTTCCAGAGAGATATCAATACATAGGTTTTAAGATTCTTACTAGTCAGATATATTCTTGTGCGGTGAATAGGGGGTGTTGAGTCCAGTTCACTGAGCAAGGAGTAGGTCTTTCTATTACATATTGGGTTTATGGAACGGTATCTGAGCTCATTTGAAACCCTTGTTTTATGCATCACCCCACCCCACCTTTCCCGTTAAGCAGCCATAGTGTGTTTTGTAAACTTGTGACTCTGTTCTGTTTTGTAAACCTGTGACTCTGTTCTCTATTGTAATTCAATTCAAGTGTAGCGGTTTTTACATTCCCTCTATAAGTGATAGCTTATGATAAGTGTCTTTTTCTGTGTGACTTATTTCACTTAGAATCGTCGTAGCTAAAGCCACTCATCATGCTGCTACTAGCCTTATGACATTGATTTCATGGCTGAGTGATATTCCATTGTACATAAGGACCACCACTTCTTTATCCATTTTTCTCTTTCCTGGGATATTTAAGGTGTCATGAAGTGGAGGTTCTTGTCAACAGAGCAGCCCTAAACTTTCGGGTGCCTGTGTCTTGCTGATTTTTAGTTTTCCCAATTTATACGCCCATGAGTGGAAGTGCCCTATGCGCTCTAAGCTGTGTTTTTTCGATGTTTCAGGACACACCGTACACTTCTCCAGAGTGGCTGTTGGCAATTTACATCCCGCCCATCAGCGTAGCAAGGCTCCCATTTCTCCATGGCCTATTCTGCATTTCTGGTTTTGACACTTTTTTCCGCATGGCCCTTTTGACCGATGGGAAGCGAGACTTCTTTGTAGCGCCGATTTGCCTTTCCAGGTTGCTTGGTTGGCCAAAAAGGGCGTATGCGTTTTTTCCTGAATATATTCAGGAAAAAACGCATACGCCCTTTTTGGCCAAGGGCATCATTGTCGACGTTTTGCCGCTTTTCATGTGCTTTAAAGGCGATTCGAATCGACCTCCTGAAATCTGTTTCCTGCAATTCTGCCTTGCTTTCAGATCCTCTTCGTTGCCTTCCCTCAATATATTTGTGGACGAGAGTTATCATTTATAACTCTGCAGGTTTGTGAATTGCAGTGCCCCTGAGCTCCATTTTTCAACTCGCTTTTTTGGGAGCTGGCCACAAAAGCGCAGGATCGCCTCAGGCCCTATTCTGCTTCCGGGCGGCAGGCTGAGCCTGTGGTTAATTCTTCTTCCTGATGGGAAAATAGAGTGACCTGTGCCTGTCCCAACACCTAGAGCTAGTCTCTCATTGGCTCCCCCTCTTCCCGTTCATCCTCAGGACAAATTGCAAGCTGTACGGAACGGGAGGTTAAAGGTGCTGATTCTCCAAGGAGGGAGATTGCTAGTAAAGCGGCTGGAATGGCGAACCCGAGCACAAGGAGATGAGAAATGAGGTGCGTTTTAGAAACCTTTCCCGATCACACGGTGTACCACCTTCTGGGTTTCTCATGCATGTTTTCGAGGTAGGAAGATGCCCTTGAACCTGGAGATTTGGGACCCATGGGATGGGTAACAGGCAGTATTACTTTAAAGGCTCTGCGTTTCCTCCCCCAACCTCACCAAACCTCTCAGCCCCGAGAATGTCCACCCTTATGTCTCCTCCAGCTGTGGGTCTAGATATGGTCAATCCAGGTTGCATCACAGCCCCTGAACGAATTTTGTAAGAATTTCTCTCTCTTTCACTGTCTTTGTTTCACGGGTTTTTAAAAGGAATTTATTTTTATAATGGGGTTTAGCTGCTTTTCACGGCTGTGTTTCTGCCGCTTTACAGCCACTTGACTCACTTCCAGAGAGATATCAATACATAGGTTTTAAGATTCTTACTAGTCAGATATATTCTTGTGCGGTGAATAGGGGGTGTTGAGTCCAGTTCACTGAGCAAGGAGTAGGTCTTTCTATTACATATTGGGTTTATGGAACGGTATCTGAGCTCATTTGAAACCCTTGTTTTATGCATCACCCCACCCCACCTTTCCCGTTAAGCAGCCATAGTGTGTTTTGTAAACGTGTGACTCTGTTCTGTTTTGTAATTCAGTTCAAGTGTAGCGGTTTTTACATTCCCTCTATAAGTGATAGCTTATAATAAGTGTGTTTTTCTGTGTGACTTATTTCACTTAGAATCGTCGAAGCTAAAGCCACTCATCATGCTGCTACTAGCCTTATGACATTGATTTCATGGCTGAGTGATATTCCATTGTACATAAAGACCACCACTTCTTTATCCATTTTTCTCTTTCCTGGGATATTTAAGGTGTCACGAAGTGGAGGTTCTTGTCAACAGAGCAGCCCCAAACTTTGGGGTGCCTGTGTCTTGCTGATTTTTAGTTTTCCCAATTTATACGCCCATGAGTGGAAGTGCCCTATGCGCTCTAAGCTGTGTTTTTTCGATGTTTCAGGACACACCGTACACTTCTCCAGAGTGGCTGTTGGCAATTTACATCCCGCCCATCAGCATAGCAAGGCTCCCATTTCTCCATGGCCTGTTCTGCATTTCTGGTTTTGACACTTTTTTCCGCATGGCCCTTTTGACCTATGGGAAGCGAGACTTCTTTGTAGCGCTGATTTGCCTTTCCAGGTTGCTTGGTTGGCCAAAAAGGGCGTATGCGTTTTTTCCTGAATATATTCAGGAAAAAACGCATACGCCCTTTTTGGCCAAGGGCATCATTGTTGACGTTTTGCCGCTTTTCATGTGCTTTAAAGGCGATTCGAATCGACCTCCTGAAATCTGTTTCCTGCAATTCTGCCTTGCGTTCAGATCCTCTTCGTTGCCTTCCCTCAATATATTTGTGGACGAGAGTTATCATTTATAACTCTGCAGGTTTGTGAATTGCAGTGCCCCTGAGCTCCATTTTTCAACTCGCTTTTTTGGGAGCTGGCCGCAAAAGCACAGGATCGCCTCAGGCCCTATTCTGCTTCCGGGCGGCAGGCTGAGCCTGTGGTTAATTCTTCTTCCTGATGGGAAAATAGAGTGACCTGTGCCTGTCCCAACACCTAGAGCTAGTCTCTCATTGGCTCCCCCTCTTCCCGTTCATCCTCAGGACAAATTGCAAGCTGTACGGAACGGGAGGTTAAAGGTGCTGATTCTCCAAGGAGGGAGATTGCTAGTAAAGCGGCTGGAATGGCGAACCCGAGCACAAGGAGATGAGAAATGAGGTGCGTTTTAGAAACCTTTCCCGATCACACGGTGTACCACCTTCTGGGTTTCTCATGCATGTTTTCGAGGTAGGAAGATGCCCTTGAACCTGGAGATTTGGGACCCATGGGATGGGTAACAGGCAGTATTACTTTAAAGGCTCTGCGTTTGCTCCCCCAACCTCACCAAACCTCTCAGCCCCGAGAATGTCCACCCTTATGTCTCCTCCAGCTGTGGGTCTAGATATGGTCAATCCGGGTTGCATCACAGCCCCTGAACGAATTTTGTAAGAATTTCTCTCTCTTTCACTGTCTTTGTTTCACGGGTTTTTAAAAGGAATTTATTTTTATAATGGGGTTTAGCTGCTTTTCACGGCTGTGTTTCTGCCGCTTTACAGCCACTTGACTCACTTCCAGAGAGATATCAATACATAGGTTTTAAGATTCTTACTAGTCAGATATATTCTTGTGCGGTGAATAGGGGGTGTTGAGTCCAGTTCACTGAGCAAGGAGTAGGTCTTTCTATTACATATTGGGTTTATGGAACGGTATCTGAGCTCATTTGAAACCCTTGTTTTATGCATCACCCCACCCCACCTTTCCCGTTAAGCAGCCATAGTGTGTTTTCTAAACGTGTGACTCTGTTCTGTTTGGTAATTCAGTTCAAGTGTAGCAGTTTTTACATTCCCTCTATAAGTGATAGCTTATGATAAGTGTCTTTTTCTGTGTGACTTATTTCACTTAGAATCGTCGTAGCTAAAACCACTCATCATGCTGCTACTAGCCTTATGACATTGATTTCATGGCTGAGTGATATTCCATTGTACATAAGGACCACCACTTCTTTATCCATTTTTCTCTTTCCTGGGATATTTAAGGTGTCACGAAGTGGAGGTTCTTGTCAACAGAGGAGCCCCAAACTTTGGGGTGCCTGTGTCTTGCTGATTTTTAGTTTTCCCAATTTATACGCCCATGAGTGGAAGTGCCCTATGCGCTCTAAGCTGTGCTTTTTCGATGTTTCAGGACACACCGTACACTTCTCCAGAGTGGCTGTTGGCAATTTACATCCCGCCCATCAGCGTAGCAAGGCTCCCATTTCTCCATGGCCTGTTCTGCATTTCTGGTTTTGACACTCTTTTCCGCATGGCCCTTTTGACCAATGGGAAGCGAGACTTCTTTGTAGCGCTGATTTGCCTTTCCAGGTTGCTTGGTTGGCCGAAAAGGGCGTATGCGTTTTTTCCTGAATATATTCAGGAAAAAACGCATACGCCCTTTTTGGCCAAGGGCATCATTGTCGACGTTTTGCCGCTTTTCATGTGCTTTAAAGGCGTTTCGAATCGACCTCCTGAAATCTGTTTCCTGCAATTCTGCCTTGCTTTCAGATCCTCTTCGTTGCCTTCCCTCAATATATTTGTGGACGAGAGTTATCATTTACAACTCTGCAGGTTTGTGAATTGCAGTGCCCCTGAGCTCCATTTTTCAACTCGCTTTTTTGGGAGCTGGCCGCAAAAGCGCAGGATTGCCTCAGGCCCTATTGTGCTTCCAGGCGGCAGGCTGAGCCTGTGGTTAATTCTTCTTCCTGATGGGAAAATAGAGTGACCTGTGCCTGTCCCAACACCTAGAGCTAGTCTCTCATTGGCTCCCCCTCTTCCCGTTCATCCTCAGGACAAATTGCAAGCTGTACGGAACGGGAGGTTAAAGGTGCTGATTCTCCAAGGAGGGAGATTGCTAGTAAAGCGGCTGGAATGGCGAACCCGAGCACAAGGAGATGAGAAATGAGGTGCGTTTTAGAAACCTTTCCCGATCACACGGTGTACCACCTTCTGGGTTTCTCATGCATGTTTTCGAGGTAGGAAGATGCCCTTGAACCTGGAGATTTGGGACCCATGGGATGGGTAACAGGCAGTATTACTTTAAAGGCTCTGCGTTTGCTCCCCCAACCTCACCAAACCTCTCAGCCCCGAGAGTGTCCACCCTTATGCCTCATCCAGCTGTGGGTCTAGATATGGTCAATCCAGGTTGCATCACAGCCCCTGAACGAATTTTGTAAGAATTTCTCTCTCTTTCACTGTCTTTGTTTCACGGGTTTTTAAAAGTAATTTATTTTTATAATGGGGTTTAGCTGCTTTTCACGGCTGTGTTTCTGCCGCTTTACAGCCACTTGACTCACTTCCAGAGAGATATCAATACATAGGTTTTAAGATTCTTACTAGTCAGATATATTCTTGTGCGGTGAATAGGGGGTGTTGAGTCCAGTTCACTGAGCAAGGAGTAGGTCTTTCTATTACATATTGGGTTTATGGAACGGTATCTGAGCTCATTTGAAACCCTTGTTTTATGCATCACCCCACCCCACCTTTCCCGTTAAGCAGCCATAGTGTGTTTTGTAAACGTGTGACTCTGTTCTGTTTTGTAATTCAGTTCAAGTGTAGCGGTTCTTACATTCCCTCTATAAGTGATAGCTTATGATAAGTGTCTTTTTCTGTGTGACTTATTTCACTTAGAATCGTCGTAGCTAAAGCCACTCATCATGCTGCTACTAGCCTTATGACATTGATTTCATGGCTGAGTGATATTCCATTGTACATAAGGACCACCACTTCTTTATCCATTTTTCTCTTTCCTGGGATATTTAAGGTGTCACGAAGTGGAGGTTCTTGTCAACAGAGCAGCCCCAAACTTTGGGGTGCCTGTGTCTTGCTGATTTTTAGTTTTCCCAATTTATACGCCCATGAGTGGAAGTGCCCTATGCGCTCTAAGCTGTGTTTTTTCGATGTTTCAGGACACACCGTACACTTCTCCAGAGTGGCTGTTGGCAATTTACATCCCGCCCATCAGCGTAGCAAGGCTCCCATTTCTCCATGGCCTGTTCTGCATTTCTGGTTTTGACACTTTTTTCCGCATGGCCCTTTTGACCGATGGGAAGCGAGACTTCTTTGTAGCGCTGATTTGCCTTTCCAGGTTGCTTGGTTGGCCAAAAAGGGCGTATGCGTGTTTTCCTGAATATATTGAGGAAAACACGCATACGCCCTTTTTGGCCAAGGGCATCATTGTCGACGTTTTGCCCCTTTTCATTTACTTTAAAGGCGATTCGAATCGACCTCCTGAAATCTGTTTCCTGCAATTCTGCCTTGCTTTCAGATCCTCTTCGTTGCCTTCCCTCAATATATTTGTGGACGAGAGTTATCATTTATAACTCTGCAGGTTTGTGAATTGCAGTGCCCCTGAGCTCCATTTTTCAACTCGCTTTTTTGGGAGCTGGCCGCAAAAGCGCAGGATCGCCTCAGGCCCTATTCTGCTTCCGGGCGGCAGGCTGAGCCTGTGGTTAATTCTTCTTCCTGATGGGAAAATAGAGTGACCTGTGCCTGTCCCAACACCTAGAGCTAGTCTCTCATTGGCTCCCCCTCTTCCCGTTCATCCTCAGGACAAATTGCAAGCTGTACGGAACGGGAGGTTAAAGGTGCTGATTCTCCAAGGAGGGAGATTGCTAGTAAAGCGGCTGGAATGGCGAACCCGAGCACAAGGAGATGAGAAATGAGGTGCGTTTTAGAAACCTTTCCCGATCACACGGTGTACCACCTTCTGGGTTTCTCATGCATGTTTTCGAGGTAGGAAGATGCCCTTGAACCTGGAGATTTGGGACCCATGGGATGGGTAACAGGCAGTATTACTTTAAAGGCTCTGCGTTTCCTCCCCCAACCTCACCAAACCTCTCAGCCCCGAGAATGTCCACCCTTATGTCTCCTCCAGCTGTGGGTCTAGATATGGTCAATCCAGGTTGCATCACAGCCCCTGAACGAATTTTGTAAGAATTTCTCTCTCTTTCACTGTCTTTGTTTCACGGGTTTTTAAAAGGAATTTATTTTTATAATGGGGTTTAGCTGCTTTTCACGGCTGTGTTTCTGCCGCTTTACAGCCACTTGACTCACTTCCAGAGAGATATCAATACATAGGTTTTAAGATTCTTACTAGTCAGATATATTCTTGTGCGGTGAATAGGGGGTGTTGAGTCCAGTTCACTGAGCAAGGAGTAGGTCTTTCTATTACATATTGGGTTTATGGAACGGTATCTGAGCTCATTTGAAACCCTTGTTTTATGCATCACCCCACCCCACCTTTCCCGTTAAGCAGCCATAGTGTGTTTTGTAAACGTGTGACTCTGTTCTGTTTTGTAATTCAGTTCAAGTGTAGCGGTTTTTACATTCCCTCTATAAGTGATAGCTTAGGATAAGTGTCTTTTTCTGTGTGACTTATTTCACTTAGAATCGTCGTAGCTAAAGCCACTCATCATGCTGCCACTAGCCTTATGACATTGATTTCATGGCTGAGTGATATTCCATTGTACATAAGGACCACCACTTCTTTATCCATTTTTCTCTTTCCTGGGATATTTAAGGTGTCACGAAGTGGAGGTTCTTGTCAACAGAGCAGCCCCAAACTTTGGGGTGCCTGTGTCTTGCTGATTTTTAGTTTTCCCAATTTATACGCCCAGGAGTGGAAGTGCCCTATGCGCTCTAAGCTGTGTGTTTTCGATGTTTCAGGACACACCGTACACTTCTCCAGAGTGGCTGTTGGCAATTTACATCCCGCCCATCAGCGTAGCAAGGCTCCCATTTCTCCATGGCCTATTCTGCATTTCTGGTTTTGACACTTTTTTCCCCATGGCCCTTTTGACCGATGGGAAGCGAGACTTCTTTGTAGTGCCGATTTGACTTTCCAGGTTGCTTGGTTGGCCAAAAAGGGCGTATGCGTTTTTTCCTGAATATATTCAGGAAAAAACGCATACGCCCTTTTTGGCCAAGGGCATCATTGTCGACGTTTTGCCGCTTTTCATGTGCTTTAAAGGCGATTCGAATCGACCTCCTGAAATCTGTTTCCTGCAATTCTGCCTTGCTTTCAGATCCTCTTCGTTGCCTTCCCTCAATATATTTGTGGACGAGAGTTATCATTTATAACTCTGCAGGTTTGTGAATTGCAGTGCCCCTGAGCTCCATTTTTCAACTCGCTTTTTTGGGAGCTGGCCACAAAAGCGCAGGATTGCCTCAGGCCCTATTCTGCTTCCGGGCGGCAGGCTGAGCCTGTGGTTAATTCTTCTTCCTGATGGGAAAATAGAGTGACCTGTGCCTGTCCCAACACCTAGAGCTAGTCTCTCATTGGCTCCCCCTCTTCCCGTTCATCCTCAGGACAAATTGCAAGCTGTACGGAACGGGAGGTTAAAGGTGCTGATTCTCCAAGGAGGGAGATTGCTAGTAAAGCGGCTGGAATGGCGAACCCGAGCACAAGGAGATGAGAAATGAGGTGCGTTTTAGAAACCTTTCCCGATCACACGGTGTACCACCTTCTGGGTTTCTCATGCATGTTTTCGAGGTAGGAAGATGCCCTTGAACCTGGAGATTTGGGACCCATGGGATGGGTAACAGGCAGTATTACTTTAAAGGCAATGCGTTTGCTCCCCCAACCTCACCAAACCTCTCAGCCCCGAGAATGTCCACCCTTATGTCTCCTCCAGCTGTGGGTCTAGATATGGTCAATCCAGGTTGCATCACAGCCCCTGAACGAATTTTGTAAGAATTTCTCTCTCTTTCACTGTCTTTGTTTCACGGGTTTTTAAAAGGAATTTATTTTTATAATGGGGTTTAGCTGCTTTTCACGGCTGTGTTTCTGCCGCTTTACAGCCACTTGACTCACTTCCAGAGAGATATCAATACATAGGTTTTAAGATTCTTACTAGTCAGATATATTCTTGTGCGGTGAATAGGGGGTGTTGAGTCCAGTTCACTGAGCAAGGAGTAGGTCTTTCTATTACATATTGGGTTTATGGAACGGTATCTGAGCTCATTTGAAACCCTTGTTTTATGCATCACCCCACCCCACCTTTCCCGTTAAGCAGCCATAGTGTGTTTTCTAAACGTGTGACTCTGTTCTGTTTTGTAATTCAGTTCAAGTGTAGCGGTTTTTACATTCCCTCTATAAGTGATAGCTTATGATAAGTGTCTTTTTCTGTGTGACTTATTTCACTTAGAATCGTCGTAGCTAAAGCCACTCATCATGCTGCTACTAGCCTTATGACATTGATTTCATGGCTGAGTGATATTCCATTGTACATAAAGACCACCACTTCTTTATCCATTTTTCTCTTTCCTGGGATATTTAAGGTGTCACGAAGTGGAGGTTCTTGTCAACAGAGCAGCCCCAAACTTTGGGGTGCCTGTGTCTTGCTGATTTTTAGTTTTCCCAATTTATACGCCCATGAGTGGAAGTGCCCTATGCGCTCTAAGCTGTGTGTTTTCGATGTTTCAGGACACACCGTACACTTCTCCAGAGTGGCTGTTGGCAATTTACATCCCGCCCATCAGCATAGCAAGGCTCCCATTTCTCCATGGCCTCTTCTGCATTTCTGGTTTTGACAGTTTTTTCCGCATGGCCCTTTTGACCTATGGGAAGCGAGACTTCTTTGTAGCGCTGATTTGCCTTTCCAGGTTGCTTGGTTGGCCAAAAAGGGCGTATGCGTTTTTTCCTGAATATATTCAGGAAAAAACGCATACGCCCTTTTTGGCCAAGGGCATCATTGTCGACGTTTTGCCGCTTTTCATGTGCTTTAAAGGCGATTCGAATCGACCTCCTGAAATCTGTTTCCTGCAATTCTGCCTTGCTTTCAGATCCTCTTCGTTGCCTTCCCTCAATATATTTGTGGACGAGAGTTATCATTTATAACTCTGCAGGTTTGTGAATTGCAGTGCCCCTGAGCTCCATTTTTCAACTCGCTTTTTTGGGAGCTGGCCGCAAAAGCGCAGGATCGCCTCAGGCCCTATTCTGCTTCCGGGCGGCAGGCTGAGCCTGTGGTTAATTCTTCTTCCTGATGGGAAAATAGAGTGACCTGTGCCTGTCCCAACACCTAGAGCTAGTCTCTCATTGGCTCCCCCTCTTCCCGTTCATCCTCAGGACAAATTGCAAGCTGTACGGAACGGGAGGTTAAAGGTGCTGATTCTCCAAGGAGGGAGATTGCTAGTAAAGCGGCTGGAATGGCGAACCCGAGCACAAGGAGATGAGAAATGAGGTGCGTTTTAGAAACCTTTCCCGATCACACGGTGTACCACCTTCTGGGTTTCTCATGCATGTTTTCGAGGTAGGAAGATGCCCTTGAACCTGGAGATTTGGGACCCATGGGATGGGTAACAGGCAGTATTACTTTAAAGGCTCTGCGTTTGCTCCCCCAACCTCACCAAACCTCTCAGCCCCGAGAGTGTCCACCCTTATGTCTCCTCCAGCTGTGGGTCTAGATATGGTCAATCCAGGTTGCATCACAGCCCCTGAACGAATTTTGTAAGAATTTCTCTCTCTTTCACTGTCTTTGTTTCACGGGTTTTTAAAAGGAATTTATTTTTATAATGGGGTTTAGCTGCTTTTCACGGCTGTGTTTCTGCCGCTTTACAGCCACTTGACTCACTTCCAGAGAGATATCAATACATAGGTTTTAAGATTCTTACTAGTCAGATATATTCTTGTGCGGTGAATAGGGGGTGTTGAGTCCAGTTCACTGAGCAAGGAGTAGGTCTTTCTATTACATATTGGGTTTATGGAACGGTATCTGAGCTCATTTGAAACCCTTGTTTTATGCATCACCCCACCCCACCTTTCCCGTTAAGCAGCCATAGTGTGTTTTGTAAACTTGTGACTCTGTTCTGTTTTGTAAACCTGTGACTCTGTTCTCTTTTGTAATTCAATTCAAGTGTAGCGGTTTTTACATTCCCTCTATAAGTGATAGCTTATGATAAGTGTCTTTTTCTGTGTGACTTATTTCACTTAGAATCGTCGAAGCTAAAGCCACTCATCATGCTGCTACTAGCCTTATGACATTGATTTCATGGCTGAGTGATATTCCATTGTACATAAGGACCACCACTTCTTTATCCATTTTTCTCTTTCCTGGGATATTTAAGGTGTCATGAAGTGGAGGTTCTTGTCAACAGAGCAGCCCTAAACTTTCGGGTGCCTGTGTCTTGCTGATTTTTAGTTTTCCCAATTTATACGCCCATGAGTGGAAGTGCCCTATGCGCTCTAAGCTGTGTTTTTTCGATGTTTCAGGACACACCGTACACTTCTCCAGAGTGGCTGTTGGCAATTTACATCCCGCCCATCAGCGTAGCAAGGCTCCCATTTCTCCATGGCCTATTCTGCATTTCTGGTTTTGACACTTTTTTCCGCATGGCCCTTTTGACCGATGGGAAGCGAGACTTCTTTGTAGCGCCGATTTGCCTTTCCAGGTTGCTTGGTTGGCCAAAAAGGGCGTATGCGTTTTTTCCTGAATATATTCAGGAAAAGACGCATACGCCCTTTTTGGCCAAGGGCATCATTGTCGACGTTTTGCCGCTTTTCATGTGCTTTAAAGGCGATTCGAATCGACCTCCTGAAATCTGTTTCCTGCAATTCTGCCTTGCTTTCAGATCCTCTTCGTTGCCTTCCCTCAATATATTTGTGGACGAGAGTTATCATTTATAACTCTGCAGGTTTGTGAATTGCAGTGCCCCTGAGCTCCATTTTTCAACTCGCTTTTTTGGGAGCTGGCCACAAAAGCGCAGGATCGCCTCAGGCCCTATTCTGCTTCCGGGCGGCAGGCTGAGCCTGTGGTTAATTCTTCTTCCTGATGGGAAAATAGAGTGACCTGTGCCTGTCCCAACACCTAGAGCTAGTCTCTCATTGGCTCCCCCTCTTCCCGTTCATCCTCAGGACAAATTGCAAGCTGTACGGAACGGGAGGTTAAAGGTGCTGATTCTCCAAGGAGGGAGATTGCTAGTAAAGCGGCTGGAATGGCGAACCCGAGCACAAGGAGATGAGAAATGAGGTGCGTTTTAGAAACCTTTCCCGATCACACGGTGTACCACCTTCTGGGTTTCTCATGCATGTTTTCGAGGTAGGAAGATGCCCTTGAACCTGGAGATTTGGGACCCATGGGATGGGTAACAGGCAGTATTACTTTAAAGGCTCTGCGTTTCCTCCCCCAACCTCACCAAACCTCTCAGCCCCGAGAATGTCCACCCTTATGTCTCCTCCAGCTGTGGGTCTAGATATGGTCAATCCAGGTTGCATCACAGCCCCTGAACGAATTTTGTAAGAATTTCTCTCTCTTTCACTGTCTTTGTTTCACGGGTTTTTAAAAGGAATTTATTTTTATAATGGGGTTTAGCTGCTTTTCACGGCTGTGTTTCTGCCGCTTTACAGCCACTTGACTCACTTCCAGAGAGATATCAATACATAGGTTTTAAGATTCTTACTAGTCAGATATATTCTTGTGCGGTGAATAGGGGGTGTTGAGTCCAGTTCACTGAGCAAGGAGTAGGTCTTTCTATTACATATTGGGTTTATGGAACGGTATCTGAGCTCATTTGAAACCCTTGTTTTATGCATCACCCCACCCCACCTTTCCCGTTAAGCAGCCATAGTGTGTTTTGTAAACGTGTGACTCTGTTCTGTTTTGTAATTCAGTTCAAGTGTAGCGGTTTTTACATTCCCTCTATAAGTGATAGCTTATAATAAGTGTGTTTTTCTGTGTGACTTATTTCACTTAGAATCGTCGAAGCTAAAGCCACTCATCATGCTGCTACTAGCCTTATGACATTGATTTCATGGCTGAGTGATATTCCATTGTACATAAAGACCACCACTTCTTTATCCATTTTTCTCTTTCCTGGGATATTTAAGGTGTCACGAAGTGGAGGTTCTTGTCAACAGAGCAGCCCCAAACTTTGGGGTGCCTGTGTCTTGCTGATTTTTAGTTTTCCCAATTTATACGCCCATGAGTGGAAGTGCCCTATGCGCTCTAAGCTGTGTTTTTTCGATGTTTCAGGACACACCGTACACTTCTCCAGAGTGGCTGTTGGCAATTTACATCCCGCCCATCAGCATAGCAAGGCTCCCATTTCTCCATGGCCTGTTCTGCATTTCTGGTTTTGACACTTTTTTCCGCATGGCCCTTTTGACCTATGGGAAGCGAGACTTCTTTGTAGCGCTGATTTGCCTTTCCAGGTTGCTTGGTTGGCCAAAAAGGGCGTATGCGTTTTTTCCTGAATATATTCAGGAAAAAACGCATACGCCCTTTTTGGCCAAGGGCATCATTGTTGACGTTTTGCCGCTTTTCATGTGCTTTAAAGGCGATTCGAATCGACCTCCTGAAATCTGTTTCCTGCAATTCTGCCTTGCGTTCAGATCCTCTTCGTTGCCTTCCCTCAATATATTTGTGGACGAGAGTTATCATTTATAACTCTGCAGGTTTGTGAATTGCAGTGCCCCTGAGCTCCATTTTTCAACTCGCTTTTTTGGGAGCTGGCCTCAAAAGCACAGGATCGCCTCAGGCCCTATTCTGCTTCCGGGCGGCAGGCTGAGCCTGTGGTTAATTCTTCTTCCTGATGGGAAAATAGAGTGACCTGTGCCTGTCCCAACACCTAGAGCTAGTCTCTCATTGGCTCCCCCTCTTCCCGTTCATCCTCAGGACAAATTGCAAGCTGTACGGAACGGGAGGTTAAAGGTGCTGATTCTCCAAGGAGGGAGATTGCTAGTAAAGCGGCTGGAATGGCGAACCCGAGCACAAGGAGATGAGAAATGAGGTGCGTTTTAGAAACCTTTCCCGATCACACGGTGTACCACCTTCTGGGTTTCTCATGCATGTTTTCGAGGTAGGAAGATGCCCTTGAACCTGGAGATTTGGGACCCATGGGATGGGTAACAGGCAGTATTACTTTAAAGGCTCTGCGTTTGCTCCCCCAACCTCACCAAACCTCTCAGCCCCGAGAATGTCCACCCTTATGTCTCCTCCAGCTGTGGGTCTAGATATGGTCAATCCAGGTTGCATCACAGCCCCTGAACGAATTTTGTAAGAATTTCTCTCTCTTTCACTGTCTTTGTTTCACGGGTTTTTAAAAGGAATTTATTTTTATAATGGGGTTTAGCTGCTTTTCACGGCTGTGTTTCTGCCGCTTTACAGCCACTTGACTCACTTCCAGAGAGATATCAATACATAGGTTTTAAGATTCTTACTAGTCAGATATATTCTTGTGCGGTGAATAGGGGGTGTTGAGTCCAGTTCACTGAGCAAGGAGTAGGTCTTTCTATTACATATTGGGTTTATGGAACGGTATCTGAGCTCATTTGAAACCCTTGTTTTATGCATCACCCCACCCCACCTTTCCCGTTAAGCAGCCATAGTGTGTTTTCTAAACGTGTGACTCTGTTCTGTTTGGTAATTCAGTTCAAGTGTAGCAGTTTTTACATTCCCTCTATAAGTGATAGCTTATGATAAGTGTCTTTTTCTGTGTGACTTATTTCACTTAGAATCATCGTAGCTAAAACCACTCATCATGCTGCTACTAGCCTTATGACATTGATTTCATGGCTGAGTGATATTCCATTGTACATAAGGACCACCACTTCTTTATCCATTTTTCTCTTTCCTGGGATATTTAAGGTGTCACGAACTGGAGGTTCTTGTCAACAGAGCAGCCCCAAACTTTGGGGTGCCTGTGTCTTGCTGATTTTTAGTTTTCCCAATTTATACGCCCATGAGTGGAAGTGCCCTATGCGCTCTAAGCTGTGCTTTTTCGATGTTTCAGGACACACCGTACACTTCTCCAGAGTGGCTGTTGGCAATTTACATCCCGCCCATCAGCGTAGCAAGGCTCCCATTTCTCCATGGCCTGTTCTGCATTTCTGGTTTTGACACTTTTTTCCGCATGGCCCTTTTGACCAATGGGAAGCGAGACTTCTTTGTAGCGCTGATTTGCCTTTCCAGGTTGCTTGGTTGGCCGAAAAGGGCGTATGCGTTTTTTCCTGAATATATTCAGGAAAAAACGCATACGCCCTTTTTGGCCAAGGGCATCATTGTCGATGTTTTGCCGCTTTTCATGTGCTTTAAAGGCGTTTCGAATCGACCTCCTGAAATCTGTTTCCTGCAATTCTGCCTTGCTTTCAGATCCTCTTCGTTGCCTTCCCTCAATATATTTGTGGACGAGAGTTATCATTTACAACTCTGCAGGTTTGTGAATTGCAGTGCCCCTGAGCTCCATTTTTCAACTCGCTTTTTTGGGAGCTGGCCGCAAAAGCGCAGGATCGCCTCAGGCCCTATTCTGCTTCCGGGCGGCAGGCTGAGCCTGTGGTTAATTCTTCTTCCTGATGGGAAAATAGAGTGACCTGTGCCTGTCCCAACACCTAGAGCTAGTCTCTCATTGGCTCCCCCTCTTCCCGTTCATCCTCAGGACAAATTGCAAGCTGTACGGAACGGGAGGTTAAAGGTGCTGATTCTCCAAGGAGGGAGATTGCTAGTAAAGCGGCTGGAATGGCGAACCCGAGCACAAGGAGATGAGAAATGAGGTGCGTTTTAGAAACCTTTCCCGATCACACGGTGTACCACCTTCTGGGTTTCTCATGCATGTTTTCGAGGTAGGAAGATGCCCTTGAACCTGGAGATTTGGGACCCATGGGATGGGTAACAGGCAGTATTACTTTAAAGGCTCTGCGTTTGCTCCCCCAACCTCACCAAACCTCTCAGCCCCGAGAGTGTCCACCCTTATGTCTCCTCCAGCTGTGGGTCTAGATATGGTCAATCCAGGTTGCATCACAGCCCCTGAACGAATTTTGTAAGAATTTCTCTCTCTTTCACTGTCTTTGTTTCACGGGTTTTTAAAAGGAATTTATTTTTATAATGGGGTTTAGCTGCTTTTCACGGCTGTGTTTCTGCCGCTTTACAGCCACTTGACTCACTTCCAGAGAGATATCAATACATAGGTTTTAAGATTCTTACTAGTCAGATATATTCTTGTGCGGTGAATAGGGGGTGTTGAGTCCAGTTCACTGAGCAAGGAGTAGGTCTTTCTATTACATATTGGGTTTATGGAACGGTATCTGAGCTCATTTGAAACCCTTGTTTTATGCATCACCCCACCCCACCTTTCCCGTTAAGCAGCCATAGTGTGTTTTGTAAACTTGTGACTCTGTTCTGTTTTGTAAACCTGTGACTCTGTTCTCTTTTGTAATTCAATTCAAGTGTAGCGGTTTTTACATTCCCTCTATAAGTGATAGCTTATGATAAGTGTCTTTTTCTGTGTGACTTATTTCACTTAGAATCGTCGTAGCTAAAGCCACTCATCATGCTGCTACTAGCCTTATGACATTGATTTCATGGCTGAGTGATATTCCATTGTACATAAGGACCACCACTTCTTTATCCATTTTTCTCTTTCCTGGGATATTTAAGGTGTCATGAAGTGGAGGTTCTTGTCAACAGAGCAGCCCTAAACTTTCGGGTGCCTGTGTCTTGCTGATTTTTAGTTTTCCCAATTTATACGCCCATGAGTGGAAGTGCCCTATGCGCTCTAAGCTGTGTTTTTTCGATGTTTCAGGACACACCGTACACTTCTCCAGAGTGGCTGTTGGCAATTTACATCCCGCCCATCAGCGTAGCAAGGCTCCCATTTCTCCATGGCCTATTCTGCATTTCTGGTTTTGACACTTTTTTCCGCATGGCCCTTTTGACCGATGGGAAGCGAGACTTCTTTGTAGCGCCGATTTGCCTTTCCAGGTTGCTTGGTTGGCCAAAAAGGGCGTATGCGTTTTTTCCTGAATATATTCAGGAAAAAACGCATACGCCCTTTTTGGCCAAGGGCATCATTGTCGACGTTTTGCCGCTTTTCATGTGCTTTAAAGGCGATTCGAATCGACCTCCTGAAATCTGTTTCCTGCAATTCTGCCTTGCTTTCAGATCCTCTTCGTTGCCTTCCCTCAATATATTTGTGGACGAGAGTTATCATTTATAACTCTGCAGGTTTGTGAATTGCAGTGCCCCTGAGCTCCATTTTTCAACTCGCTTTTTTGGGAGCTGGCCACAAAAGCGCAGGATCGCCTCAGGCCCTATTCTGCTTCCGGGCGGCAGGCTGAGCCTGTGGTTAATTCTTCTTCCTGATGGGAAAATAGAGTGACCTGTGCCTGTCCCAACACCTAGAGCTAGTCTCTCATTGGCTCCCCCTCTTCCCGTTCATCCTCAGGACAAATTGCAAGCTGTACGGAACGGGAGGTTAAAGGTGCTGATTCTCCAAGGAGGGAGATTGCTAGTAAAGCGGCTGGAATGGCGAACCCGAGCACAAGGAGATGAGAAATGAGGTGCGTTTTAGAAACCTTTCCCGATCACACGGTGTACCACCTTCTGGGTTTCTCATGCATGTTTTCGAGGTAGGAAGATGCCCTTGAACCTGGAGATTTGGGACCCATGGGATGGGTAACAGGCAGTATTACTTTAAAGGCTCTGCGTTTCCTCCCCCAACCTCACCAAACCTCTCAGCCCCGAGAATGTCCACCCTTATGTCTCCTCCAGCTGTGGGTCTAGATATGGTCAATCCAGGTTGCATCACAGCCCCTGAACGAATTTTGTAAGAATTTCTCTCTCTTTCACTGTCTTTGTTTCACGGGTTTTTAAAAGGAATTTATTTTTATAATGGGGTTTAGCTGCTTTTCACGGCTGTGTTTCTGCCGCTTTACAGCCACTTGATTCACTTCCAGAGAGATATCAATACATAGGTTTTAAGATTCTTACTAGTCAGATATATTCTTGTGCGGTGAATAGGGGGTGTTGAGTCCAGTTCACTGAGCAAGGAGTAGGTCTTTCTATTACATATTGGGTTTATGGAACGGTATCTGAGCTCATTTGAAACCCTTGTTTTATGCATCACCCCACCCCACCTTTCCCGTTAAGCAGCCATAGTGTGTTTTATAAACGTGTGACTCTGTTCTGTTTTGTAATTCAGTTCAAGTGTAGCGGTTTTTACATTCCCTCTATAAGTGATAGCTTATAATAAGTGTGTTTTTCTGTGTGACTTATTTCACTTAGAATCGTCGAAGCTAAAGCCACTCATCATGCTGCTACTAGCCTTATGACATTGATTTCATGGCTGAGTGATATTCCATTGTACATAAAGACCACCACTTCTTTATCCATTTTTCTCTTTCCTGGGATATTTAAGGTGTCACGAAGTGGAGGTTCTTGTCAACAGAGCAGCCCCAAACTTTGGGGTGCCTGTGTCTTGCTGATTTTTAGTTTTCCCAATTTATACGGCCATGAGTGGAAGTGCCCTATGCGCTCTAAGCTGTGTTTTTTCGATGTTTCAGGACACACCGTACACTTCTCCAGAGTGGCTGTTGGCAATTTACATCCCGCCCATCAGCATAGCAAGGCTCCCATTTCTCCATGGCCTGTTCTGCATTTCTGGTTTTGACACTTTTTTCCGCATGGCCCTTTTGACCTATGGGAAGCGAGACTTCTTTGTAGCGCTGATTTGCCTTTCCAGGTTGCTTGGTTGGCCAAAAAGGGCGTATGCGTTTTTTCCTGAATATATTCAGGAAAAAACGCATACGCCCTTTTTGGCCAAGGGCATCATTGTTGACGTTTTGCCGCTTTTCATGTGCTTTAAAGGCGATTCGAATCGACCTCCTGAAATCTGTTTCCTGCAATTCTGCCTTGCGTTCAGATCCTCTTCGTTGCCTTCCCTCAATATATTTGTGGACGAGAGTTATCATTTATAACTCTGCAGGTTTGTGAATTGCAGTGCCCCTGAGCTCCATTTTTCAACTCGCTTTTTTGGGAGCTGGCCGCAAAAGCACAGGATCGCCTCAGGCCCTATTCTGCTTCCGGGCGGCAGGCTGAGCCTGTGGTTAATTCTTCTTCCTGATGGGAAAATAGAGTGACCTGTGCCTGTCCCAACACCTAGAGCTAGTCTCTCATTGGCTCCCCCTCTTCCCGTTCATCCTCAGGACAAATTGCAAGCTGTACGGAACGGGAGGTTAAAGGTGCTGATTCTCCAAGGAGGGAGATTGCTAGTAAAGCGGCTGGAATGGCGAACCCGAGCACAAGGAGATGAGAAATGAGGTGCGTTTTAGAAACCTTTCCCGATCACACGGTGTACCACCTTCTGGGTTTCTCATGCATGTTTTCGAGGTAGGAAGATGCCCTTGAACCTGGAGATTTGGGACCCATGGGATGGGTAACAGGCAGTATTACTTTAAAGGCTCTGCGTTTGCTCCCCCAACCTCACCAAACCTCTCAGCCCCGAGAATGTCCACCCTTATGTCTCCTCCAGCTGTGGGTCTAGATATGGTCAATCCAGGTTGCATCACAGCCCCTGAACGAATTTTGTAAGAATTTCTCTCTCTTTCACTGTCTTTGTTTCACGGGTTTTTAAAAGGAATTTATTTTTATAATGGGGTTTAGCTGCTTTTCACGGCTGTGTTTCTGCCGCTTTACAGCCACTTGACTCACTTCCAGAGAGATATCAATACATAGGTTTTAAGATTCTTACTAGTCAGATATATTCTTGTGCGGTGAATAGGGGGTGTTGAGTCCAGTTCACTGAGCAAGGAGTAGGTCTTTCTATTACATATTGGGTTTATGGAACGGTATCTGAGCTCATTTGAAACCCTTGTTTTATGCATCACCCCACCCCACCTTTCCCGTTAAGCAGCCATAGTGTGTTTTCTAAACGTGTGACTCTGTTCTGTTTGGTAATTCAGTTCAAGTGTAGCAGTTTTTACATTCCCTCTATAAGTGATAGCTTATGATAAGTGTCTTTTTCTGTGTGACTTATTTCACTTAGAATCGTCGTAGCTAAAACCACTCATCATGCTGCTACTAGCCTTATGACATTGATTTCATGGCTGAGTGTTATTCCATTGTACATAAGGACCACCACTTCTTTATCCATTTTTCTCTTTCCTGGGATATTTAAGGTGTCACGAAGTGGAGGTTCTTGTCAACAGAGGAGCCCCAAACTTTGGGGTGCCTGTGTCTTGCTGATTTTTAGTTTTCCCAATTTATACGCCCATGAGTGGAAGTGCCCTATGCGCTCTAAGCTGTGCTTTTTCGATGTTTCAGGACACACCGTACACTTCTCCAGAGTGGCTGTTGGCAATTTACATCCCGCCCATCAGCGTAGCAAGGCTCCCATTTCTCCATGGCCTGTTCTGCATTTCTGGTTTTGACACTCTTTTCCGCATGGCCCTTTTGACCAATGGGAAGCGAGACTTCTTTGTAGCGCTGATTTGCCTTTCCAGGTTGCTTGGTTGGCCGAAAAGGGCGTATGCGTTTTTTCCTGAATATATTCAGGAAAAAACGCATACGCCCTTTTTGGCCAAGGGCATCATTGTCGACGTTTTGCCGCTTTTCATGTGCTTTAAAGGCGTTTCGAATCGACCTCCTGAAATCTGTTTCCTGCAATTCTGCCTTGCTTTCAGATCCTCTTCGTTGCCTTCCCTCAATATATTTGTGGACGAGAGTTATCATTTACAACTCTGCAGGTTTGTGAATTGCAGTGCCCCTGAGCTCCATTTTTCAACTCGCTTTTTTGGGAGCTGGCCGCAAAAGCGCAGGATTGCCTCAGGCCCTATTGTGCTTCCAGGCGGCAGGCTGAGCCTGTGGTTAATTCTTCTTCCTGATGGGAAAATAGAGTGACCTGTGCCTGTCCCAACACCTAGAGCTAGTCTCTCATTGGCTCCCCCTCTTCCCGTTCATCCTCAGGACAAATTGCAAGCTGTACGGAACGGGAGGTTAAAGGTGCTGATTCTCCAAGGAGGGAGATTGCTAGTAAAGCGGCTGGAATGGCGAACCCGAGCACAAGGAGATGAGAAATGAGGTGCGTTTTAGAAACCTTTCCCGATCACACGGTGTACCACCTTCTGGGTTTCTCATGCATGTTTTCGAGGTAGGAAGATGCCCTTGAACCTGGAGATTTGGGACCCATGGGATGGGTAACAGGCAGTATTACTTTAAAGGCTCTGCGTTTGCTCCCCCAACCTCACCAAACCTCTCAGCCCCGAGAGTGTCCACCCTTATGCCTCATCCAGCTGTGGGTCTAGATATGGTCAATCCAGGTTGCATCACAGCCCCTGAACGAATTTTGTAAGAATTTCTCTCTCTTTCACTGTCTTTGTTTCACGGGTTTTTAAAAGTAATTTATTTTTATAATGGGGTTTAGCTGCTTTTCACGGCTGTGTTTCTGCCGCTTTACAGCCACTTGACTCACTTCCAGAGAGATATCAATACATAGGTTTTAAGATTCTTACTAGTCAGATATATTCTTGTGCGGTGAATAGGGGGTGTTGAGTCCAGTTCACTGAGCAAGGAGTAGGTCTTTCTATTACATATTGGGTTTATGGAACGGTATCTGAGCTCATTTGAAACCCTTGTTTTATGCATCACCCCACCCCACCTTTCCCGTTAAGCAGCCATAGTGTGTTTTGTAAACGTGTGACTCTGTTCTGTTTTGTAATTCAGTTCAAGTGTAGCGGTTCTTACATTCCCTCTATAAGTGATAGCTTATGATAAGTGTCTTTTTCTGTGTGACTTATTTCACTTAGAATCGTCGTAGCTAAAGCCACTCATCATGCTGCTACTAGCCTTATGACATTGATTTCATGGCTGAGTGATATTCCATTGTACATAAGGACCACCACTTCTTTATCCATTTTTCTCTTTCCTGGGATATTTAAGGTGTCACGAAGTGGAGGTTCTTGTCAACAGAGCAGCCCCAAACTTTGGGGTGCCTGTGTCTTGCTGATTTTTAGTTTTCCCAATTTATACGCCCATGAGTGGAAGTGCCCTATGCGCTCTAAGCTGTGTTTTTTCGATGTTTCAGGACACACCGTACACTTCTCCAGAGTGGCTGTTGGCAATTTACATCCCGCCCATCAGCATAGCAAGGCTCCCATTTCTCCATGGCCTGTTCTGCATTTCTGGTTTTGACACTCTTTTCCGCATGGCCCTTTTGACCGATGGGAAGCGAGACTTCTTTGTAGCGCTGATTTGCCTTTCCAGGTTGCTTGGTTGGCCAAAAAGGGCGTATGCGTGTTTTCCTGAATATATTGAGGAAAACACGCATACGCCCTTTTTGGCCAAGGGCATCATTGTCGACGTTTTGCCCCTTTTCATTTACTTTAAAGGCGATTCGAATCGACCTCCTGAAATCTGTTTCCTGCAATTCTGCCTTGCTTTCAGATCCTCTTCGTTGCCTTCCCTCAATATATTTGTGGACGAGAGTTATCATTTATAACTCTGCAGGTTTGTGAATTGCAGTGCCCCTGAGCTCCATTTTTCAACTCGCTTTTTTGGGAGCTGGCCGCAAAAGCGCAGGATCGCCTCAGGCCCTATTCTGCTTCCGGGCGGCAGGCTGAGCCTGTGGTTAATTCTTCTTCCTGATGGGAAAATAGAGTGACCTGTGCCTGTCCCAACACCTAGAGCTAGTCTCTCATTGGCTCCCCCTCTTCCCGTTCATCCTCAGGACAAATTGCAAGCTGTACGGAACGGGAGGTTAAAGGTGCTGATTCTCCAAGGAGGGAGATTGCTAGTAAAGCGGCTGGAATGGCGAACCCGAGCACAAGGAGATGAGAAATGAGGTGCGTTTTAGAAACCTTTCCCGATCACACGGTGTACCACCTTCTGGGTTTCTCATGCATGTTTTCGAGGTAGGAAGATGCCCTTGAACCTGGAGATTTGGGACCCATGGGATGGGTAACAGGCAGTATTACTTTAAAGGCTCTGCGTTTCCTCCCCCAACCTCACCAAACCTCTCAGCCCCGAGAATGTCCACCCTTATGTCTCCTCCAGCTGTGGGTCTAGATATGGTCAATCCAGGTTGCATCACAGCCCCTGAACGAATTTTGTAAGAATTTCTCTCTCTTTCACTGTCTTTGTTTCACGGGTTTTTAAAAGGAATTTATTTTTATAATGGGGTTTAGCTGCTTTTCACGGCTGTGTTTCTGCCGCTTTACAGCCACTTGACTCACTTCCAGAGAGATATCAATACATAGGTTTTAAGATTCTTACTAGTCAGATATATTCTTGTGCGGTGAATAGGGGGTGTTGAGTCCAGTTCACTGAGCAAGGAGTAGGTCTTTCTATTACATATTGGGTTTATGGAACGGTATCTGAGCTCATTTGAAACCCTTGTTTTATGCATCACCCCACCCCACCTTTCCCGTTAAGCAGCCATAGTGTGTTTTCTAAACGTGTGACTCTGTTCTGTTTGGTAATTCAGTTCAAGTGTAGCAGTTTTTACATTCCCTCTATAAGTGATAGCTTATGATAAGTGTCTTTTTCTGTGTGACTTATTTCACTTAGAATCGTCGTAGCTAAAACCACTCATCATGCTGCTACTAGCCTTATGACATTGATTTCATGGCTGAGTGATATTCCATTGTACATGAGGACCACCACTTCTTTATCCATTTTTCTCTTTCCTGGGATATTTAAGGTGTCACGAAGTGGAGGTTCTTGTCAACAGAGGAGCCCCAAACTTTGGGGTGCCTGTGTCTTGCTGATTTTTAGTTTTCCCAATTTATACGCCCATGAGTGGAAGTGCCCTATGCGCTCTAAGCTGTGCTTTTTCGATGTTTCAGGACACACCGTACACTTCTCCAGAGTGGCTGTTGGCAATTTACATCCCGCCCATCAGCGTAGCAAGGCTCCCATTTCTCCATGGCCTGTTCTGCATTTCTGGTTTTGACACTCTTTTCCGCATGGCCCTTTTGACCAATGGGAAGCGAGACTTCTTTGTAGCGCTGATTTGCCTTTCCAGGTTGCTTGGTTGGCCAAAAAGGGCGTATGCGTTTTTTCCTGAATATATTCAGGAAAAAACGCATACGCCCTTTTTGGCCAAGGGCATCATTGTCGACGTTTTGCCGCTTTTCATGTGCTTTAAAGGCGTTTCGAATCGACCTCCTGAAATCTGTTTCCTGCAATTCTGCCTTGCTTTCAGATCCTCTTCGTTGCCTTCCCTCAATATATTTGTGGACGAGAGTTATCATTTACAACTCTGCAGGTTTGTGAATTGCAGTGCCCCTGAGCTCCATTTTTCAACTCGCTTTTTTGGGAGCTGGCCGCAAAAGCGCAGGATTGCCTCAGGCCCTATTGTGCTTCCAGGCGGCAGGCTGAGCCTGTGGTTAATTCTTCTTCCTGATGGGAAAATAGAGTGACCTGTGCCTGTCCCAACACCTAGAGCTAGTCTCTCATTGGCTCCCCCTCTTCCCGTTCATCCTCAGGACAAATTGCAAGCTGTACGGAACGGGAGGTTAAAGGTGCTGATTCTCCAAGGAGGGAGATTGCTAGTAAAGCGGCTGGAATGGCGAACCCGAGCACAAGGAGATGAGAAATGAGGTGCGTTTTAGAAACCTTTCCCGATCACACGGTGTACCACCTTCTGGGTTTCTCATGCATGTTTTCGAGGTAGGAAGATGCCCTTGAACCTGGAGATTTGGGACCCATGGGATGGGTAACAGGCAGTATTACTTTAAAGGCTCTGCGTTTGCTCCCCCAACCTCACCAAACCTCTCAGCCCCGAGAGTGTCCACCCTTATGCCTCATCCAGCTGTGGGTCTAGATATGGTCAATCCAGGTTGCATCACAGCCCCTGAACGAATTTTGTAAGAATTTCTCTCTCTTTCACTGTCTTTGTTTCACGGGTTTTTAAAAGTAATTTATTTTTATAATGGGGTTTAGCTGCTTTTCACGGCTGTGTTTCTGCCGCTTTACAGCCACTTGACTCACTTCCAGAGAGATATCAATACATAGGTTTTAAGATTCTTACTAGTCAGATATATTCTTGTGCGGTGTATAGGGGGTGTTGAGTCCAGTTCACTGAGCAAGGAGTAGGTCTTTCTATTACATATTGGGTTTATGGAACGGTATCTGAGCTCATTTGAAACCCTTGTTTTATGCATCACCCCACCCCACCTTTCCCGTTAAGCAGCCATAGTGTGTTTTGTAAACGTGTGACTCTGTTCTGTTTTGTAATTCAGTTCAAGTGTAGCGGTTCTTACATTCCCTCTATAAGTGATAGCTTATGATAAGTGTCTTTTTCTGTGTGACTTATTTCACTTAGAATCGTCGTAGCTAAAGCCACTCATCATGCTGCTACTAGCCTTATGACATTGATTTCATGGCTGAGTGATATTCCATTGTACATAAGGACCACCACTTCTTTATCCATTTTTCTCTTTCCTGGGATATTTAAGGTGTCACGAAGTGGAGGTTCTTGTCAACAGAGCAGCCCCAAACTTTGGGGTGCCTGTGTCTTGCTGATTTTTAGTTTTCCCAATTTATACGCCCATGAGTGGAAGTGCCCTATGCGCTCTAAGCTGTGTTTTTTCGATGTTTCAGGACACACCGTACACTTCTCCAGAGTGGCTGTTGGCAATTTACATCCCGCCCATCAGCGTAGCAAGGCTCCCATTTCTCCATGGCCTGTTCTGCATTTCTGGTTTTGACACTTTTTTCCGCATGGCCCTTTTGACCGATGGGAAGCGAGACTTCTTTGTAGCGCTGATTTGACTTTCCAGGTTGCTTGGTTGGCCAAAAAGGGCGTATGCGTGTTTTCCTGAATATATTGAGGAAAACACGCATACGCCCTTTTTGGCCAAGGGCATCATTGTCGACGTTTTGCCCCTTTTCATTTACTTTAAAGGCGATTCGAATCGACCTCCTGAAATCTGTTTCCTGCAATTCTGCCTTGCTTTCAGATCCTCTTCGTTGCCTTCCCTCAATATATTTGTGGACGAGAGTTATCATTTATAACTCTGCAGGTTTGTGAATTGCAGTGCCCCTGAGCTCCATTTTTCAACTCGCTTTTTTGGGAGCTGGCCGCAAAAGCGCAGGATCGCCTCAGGCCCTATTCTGCTTCCGGGCGGCAGGCTGAGCCTGTGGTTAATTCTTCTTCCTGATGGGAAAATAGAGTGACCTGTGCCTGTCCCAACACCTAGAGCTAGTCTCTCATTGGCTCCCCCTCTTCCCGTTCATCCTCAGGACAAATTGCAAGCTGTACGGAACGGGAGGTTAAAGGTGCTGATTCTCCAAGGAGGGAGATTGCTAGTAAAGCGGCTGGAATGGCGAACCCGAGCACAAGGAGATGAGAAATGAGGTGCGTTTTAGAAACCTTTCCCGATCACACGGTGTACCACCTTCTGGGTTTCTCATGCATGTTTTCGAGGTAGGAAGATGCCCTTGAACCTGGAGATTTGGGACCCATGGGATGGGTAACAGGCAGTATTACTTTAAAGGCTCTGCGTTTCCTCCCCCAACCTCACCAAACCTCTCAGCCCCGAGAATGTCCACCCTTATGTCTCCTCCAGCTGTGGGTCTAGATATGGTCAATCCAGGTTGCATCACAGCCCCTGAACGAATTTTGTAAGAATTTCTCTCTCTTTCACTGTCTTTGTTTCACGGGTTTTTAAAAGGAATTTATTTTTATAATGGGGTTTAGCTGCTTTTCACGGCTGTGTTTCTGCCGCTTTACAGCCACTTGACTCACTTCCAGAGAGATATCAATACATAGGTTTTAAGATTCTTACTAGTCAGATATATTCTTGTGCGGTGAATAGGGGGTGTTGAGTCCAGTTCACTGAGCAAGGAGTAGGTCTTTCTATTACATATTGGGTTTATGGAACGGTATCTGAGCTCATTTGAAACCCTTGTTTTATGCATCACCCCACCCCACCTTTCCCGTTAAGCAGCCATAGTGTGTTTTCTAAACGTGTGACTCTGTTCTGTTTGGTAATTCAGTTCAAGTGTAGCAGTTTTTACATTCCCTCTATAAGTGATAGCTTATGATAAGTGTCTTTTTCTGTGTGACTTATTTCACTTAGAATCGTCGTAGCTAAAACCACTCATCATGCTGCTACTAGCCTTATGACATTGATTTCATGGCTGAGTGATATTCCATTGTACATGAGGACCACCACTTCTTTATCCATTTTTCTCTTTCCTGGGATATTTAAGGTGTCACGAAGTGGAGGTTCTTGTCAACAGAGGAGCCCCAAACTTTGGGGTGCCTGTGTCTTGCTGATTTTTAGTTTTCCCAATTTATACGCCCATGAGTGGAAGTGCCCTATGCGCTCTAAGCTGTGCTTTTTCGATGTTTCAGGACACACCGTACACTTCTCCAGAGTGGCTGTTGGCAATTTACATCCCGCCCATCAGCGTAGCAAGGCTCCCATTTCTCCATGGCCTGTTCTGCATTTCTGGTTTTGACACTCTTTTCCGCATGGCCCTTTTGACCAATGGGAAGCGAGACTTCTTTGTAGCGCTGATTTGCCTTTCCAGGTTGCTTGGTTGGCCGAAAAGGGCGTATGCGTTTTTTCCTGAATATATTCAGGAAAAAACGCATACGCCCTTTTTGGCCAAGGGCATCATTGTCGACGTTTTGCCGCTTTTCATGTGCTTTAAACGCGTTTCGAATCGACCTCCTGAAATCTGTTTCCTGCAATTCTGCCTTGCTTTCAGATCCTCTTCGTTGCCTTCCCTCAATATATTTGTGGACGAGAGTTATCATTTACAACTCTGCAGGTTTGTGAATTGCAGTGCCCCTGAGCTCCATTTTTCAACTCGCTTTTTTGGGAGCTGGCCGCAAAAGCGCAGGATTGCCTCAGGCCCTATTGTGCTTCCAGGCGGCAGGCTGAGCCTGTGGTTAATTCTTCTTCCTGATGGGAAAATAGAGTGACCTGTGCCTGTCCCAACACCTAGAGCTAGTCTCTCATTGGCTCCCCCTCTTCCCGTTCATCCTCAGGACAAATTGCAAGCTGTACGGAACGGGAGGTTAAAGGTGCTGATTCTCCAAGGAGGGAGATTGCTAGTAAAGCGGCTGGAATGGCGAACCCGAGCACAAGGAGATGAGAAATGAGGTGCGTTTTAGAAACCTTTCCCGATCACACGGTGTACCACCTTCTGGGTTTCTCATGCATGTTTTCGAGGTAGGAAGATGCCCTTGAACCTGGAGATTTGGGACCCATGGGATGGGTAACAGGCAGTATTACTTTAAAGGCTCTGCGTTTGCTCCCCCAACCTCACCAAACCTCTCAGCCCCGAGAGTGTCCACCCTTATGCCTCATCCAGCTGTGGGTCTAGATATGGTCAATCCAGGTTGCATCACAGCCCCTGAACGAATTTTGTAAGAATTTCTCTCTCTTTCACTGTCTTTGTTTCACGGGTTTTTAAAAGTAATTTATTTTTATAATGGGGTTTAGCTGCTTTTCACGGCTGTGTTTCTGCCGCTTTACAGCCACTTGACTCACTTCCAGAGAGATATCAATACATAGGTTTTAAGATTCTTACTAGTCAGATATATTCTTGTGCGGTGAATAGGGGGTGTTGAGTCCAGTTCACTGAGCAAGGAGTAGGTCTTTCTATTACATATTGGGTTTATGGAACGGTATCTGAGCTCATTTGAAACCCTTGTTTTATGCATCACCCCACCCCACCTTTCCCGTTAAGCAGCCATAGTGTGTTTTGTAAACGTGTGACTCTGTTCTGTTTTGTAATTCAGTTCAAGTGTAGCGGTTCTTACATTCCCTCTATAAGTGATAGCTTATGATAAGTGTCTTTTTCTGTGTGACTTATTTCACTTAGAATCCTCGTAGCTAAAGCCACTCATCATGCTGCTACTAGCCTTATGACATTGATTTCATGGCTGAGTGATATTCCATTGTACATAAGGACCACCACTTCTTTATCCATTTTTCTCTTTCCTGGGATATTTAAGGTGTCACGAAGTGGAGGTTCTTGTCAACAGAGCAGCCCCAAACTTTGGGGTGCCTGTGTCTTGCTGATTTTTAGTTTTCCCAATTTATACGCCCATGAGTGGAAGTGCCCTATGCGCTCTAAGCTGTGTTTTTTCGATGTTTCAGGACACACCGTACACTTCTCCAGAGTGGCTGTTGGCAATTTACATCCCGCCCATCAGCGTAGCAAGGCTCCCATTTCTCCATGGCCTATTCTGCATTTCTGGTTTTGACACTTTTTTCCGCATGGCCCTTTTGACCGATGGGAAGCGAGACTTCTTTGTAGCGCCGATTTGCCTTTCCAGGTTGCTTGGTTGGCCAAAAAGGGCGTATGCGTTTTTTCCTGAATATATTCAGGAAAAGACGCATACGCCCTTTTTGGCCAAGGGCATCATTGTCGACGTTTTGCCGCTTTTCATGTGCTTTAAAGGCGATTCGAATCGACCTCCTGAAATCTGTTTCCTGCAATTCTGCCTTGCTTTCAGATCCTCTTCGTTGCCTTCCCTCAATATATTTGTGGACGAGAGTTATCATTTATAACTCTGCAGGTTTGTGAATTGCAGTGCCCCTGAGCTCCATTTTTCAACTCGCTTTTTTGGGAGCTGGCCACAAAAGCGCAGGATCGCCTCAGGCCCTATTCTGCTTCCGGGCGGCAGGCTGAGCCTGTGGTTAATTCTTCTTCCTGATGGGAAAATAGAGTGACCTGTGCCTGTCCCAACACCTAGAGCTAGTCTCTCATTGGCTCCCCCTCTTCCCGTTCATCCTCAGGACAAATTGCAAGCTGTACGGAACGGGAGGTTAAAGGTGCTGATTCTCCAAGGAGGGAGATTGCTAGTAAAGCGGCTGGAATGGCGAACCCGAGCACAAGGAGATGAGAAATGAGGTGCGTTTTAGAAACCTTTCCCGATCACACGGTGTACCACCTTCTGGGTTTCTCATGCATGTTTTCGAGGTAGGAAGATGCCCTTGAACCTGGAGATTTGGGACCCATGGGATGGGTAACAGGCAGTATTACTTTAAAGGCTCTGCGTTTCCTCCCCCAACCTCACCAAACCTCTCAGCCCCGAGAATGTCCACCCTTATGTCTCCTCCAGCTGTGGGTCTAGATATGGTCAATCCAGGTTGCATCACAGCCCCTGAACGAATTTTGTAAGAATTTCTCTCTCTTTCACTGTCTTTGTTTCACGGGTTTTTAAAAGGAATTTAATTTTATAATGGGGTTTAGCTGCTTTTCACGGCTGTGTTTCTGCCGCTTTACAGCCACTTGACTCACTTCCAGAGAGATATCAATACATAGGTTTTAAGATTCTTACTAGTCAGATATATTCTTGTGCGGTGAATAGGGGGTGTTGAGTCCAGTTCACTGAGCAAGGAGTAGGTCTTTCTATTACATATTGGGTTTATGGAACGGTATCTGAGCTCATTTGAAACCCTTGTTTTATGCATCACCCCACCCCACCTTTCCCGTTAAGCAGCCATAGTGTGTTTTGTAAACGTGTGACTCTGTTCTGTTTTGTAATTCAGTTCAAGTGTAGCGGTTTTTACATTCCCTCTATAAGTGATAGCTTAGGATAAGTGTCTTTTTCTGTGTGACTTATTTCACTTAGAATCGTCGTAGCTAAAGCCACTCATCATGCTGCCACTAGCCTTATGACATTGATTTCATGGCTGAGTGATATTCCATTGTACATAAGGACCACCACTTCTTTATCCATTTTTCTCTTTCCTGGGATATTTAAGGTGTCACGAAGTGGAGGTTCTTGTCAACAGAGCAGCCCCAAACTTTGGGGTGCCTGTGTCTTGCTGATTTTTAGTTTTCCCAATTTATACGCCCATGAGTGGAAGTGCCCTATGCGCTCTAAGCTGTGTGTTTTCGATGTTTCAGGACACACCGTACACTTCTCCAGAGTGGCTGTTGGCAATTTACATCCCGCCCATCAGCATAGCAAGGCTCCCATTTCTCCATGGCCTATTCTGCATTTCTGGTTTTGACACTTTTTTCCGCATGGCCCTTTTGACCGATGGGAAGCGAGACTTCTTTGTAGTGCCGATTTGACTTTCCAGGTTGCTTGGTTGGCCAAAAAGGGCGTATGCGTTTTTTCCTGAATATATTCAGGAAAAAACGCATACGCCCTTTTTGGCCAAGGGCATCATTGTCGACGTTTTGCCGCTTTTCATGTGCTTTAAAGGCGATTCGAATCGACCTCCTGAAATCTGTTTCCTGCAATTCTGCCTTGCTTTCAGATCCTCTTCGTTGCCTTCCCTCAATATATTTGTGGACGAGAGTTATCATTTATAACTCTGCAGGTTTGTGAATTGCAGTGCCCCTGAGCTCCATTTTTCAACTCGCTTTTTTGGGAGCTGGCCACAAAAGCGCAGGATTGCCTCAGGCCCTATTCTGCTTCCGGGCGGCAGGCTGAGCCTGTGGTTAATTCTTCTTCCTGATGGGAAAATAGAGTGACCTGTGCCTGTCCCAACACCTAGAGCTAGTCTCTCATTGGCTCCCCCTCTTCCCGTTCATCCTCAGGACAAATTGCAAGCTGTACGGAACGGGAGGTTAAAGGTGCTGATTCTCCAAGGAGGGAGATTGCTAGTAAAGCGGCTGGAATGGCGAACCCGAGCACAAGGAGATGAGAAATGAGGTGCGTTTTAGAAACCTTTCCCGATCACACGGTGTACCACCTTCTGGGTTTCTCATGCATGTTTTCGAGGTAGGAAGATGCCCTTGAACCTGGAGATTTGGGACCCATGGGATGGGTAACAGGCAGTATTACTTTAAAGGCAATGCGTTTGCTCCCCCAACCTCACCAAACCTCTCAGCCCCGAGAATGTCCACCCTTATGTCTCCTCCAGCTGTGGGTCTAGATATGGTCAATCCAGGTTGCATCACAGCCCCTGAACGAATTTTGTAAGAATTTCTCTCTCTTTCACTGTCTTTGTTTCACGGGTTTTTAAAAGGAATTTATTTTTATAATGGGGTTTAGCTGCTTTTCACGGCTGTGTTTCTGCCGCTTTACAGCCACTTGACTCACTTCCAGAGAGATATCAATACATAGGTTTTAAGATTCTTACTAGTCAGATATATTCTTGTGCGGTGAATAGGGGGTGTTGAGTCCAGTTCACTGAGCAAGGAGTAGGTCTTTCTATTACATATTGGGTTTATGGAACGGTATCTGAGCTCATTTGAAACCCTTGTTTTATGCATCACCCCACCCCACCTTTCCCGTTAAGCAGCCATAGTGTGTTTTCTAAACGTGTGACTCTGTTCTGTTTTGTAATTCAGTTCAAGTGTAGCGGTTTTTACATTCCCTCTATAAGTGATAGCTTATGATAAGTGTCTTTTTCTGTGTGACTTATTTCACTTAGAATCGTCGTAGCTAAAGCCACTCATCATGCTGCTACTAGCCTTATGACATTGATTTCATGGCTGAGTGATATTCCATTGTACATAAAGACCACCACTTCTTTATCCATTTTTCTCTTTCCTGGGATATTTAAGGTGTCACGAAGTGGAGGTTCTTGTCAACAGAGCAGCCCCAAACTTTGGGGTGCCTGTGTCTTGCTGATTTTTAGTTTTCCCAATTTATACGCCCATGAGTGGAAGTGCCCTATGCGCTCTAAGCTGTGTGTTTTCGATGTTTCAGGACACACCGTACACTTCTCCAGAGTGGCTGTTGGCAATTTACATCCCGCCCATCAGCGTAGCAAGGCTCCCATTTCTCCATGGCCTCTTCTGCATTTCTGGTTTTGACAGTTTTTTCCGCATGGCCCTTTTGACCTATGGGAAGCGAGACTTCTTTGTAGCGCTGATTTGCCTTTCCAGGTTGCTTGGTTGGCCAAAAAGGGCGTATGCGTTTTTTCCTGAATATATTCAGGAAAAAACGCATACGCCCTTTTTGGCCAAGGGCATCATTGTCGACGTTTTGCCGCTTTTCATGTGCTTTAAAGGCGATTCGAATCGACCTCCTGAAATCTGTTTCCTGCAATTCTGCCTTGCTTTCAGATCCTCTTCGTTGCCTTCCCTCAATATATTTGTGGACGAGAGTTATCATTTATAACTCTGCAGGTTTGTGAATTGCAGTGCCCCTGAGCTCCATTTTTCAACTCGCTTTTTTGGGAGCTGGCCGCAAAAGCGCAGGATCGCCTCAGGCCCTATTCTGCTTCCGGGCGGCAGGCTGAGCCTGTGGTTAATTCTTCTTCCTGATGGGAAAATAGAGTGACCTGTGCCTGTCCCAACACCTAGAGCTAGTCTCTCATTGGCTCCCCCTCTTCCCGTTCATCCTCAGGACAAATTGCAAGCTGTACGGAACGGGAGGTTAAAGGTGCTGATTCTCCAAGGAGGGAGATTGCTAGTAAAGCGGCTGGAATGGCGAACCCGAGCACAAGGAGATGAGAAATGAGGTGCGTTTTAGAAACCTTTCGCGATCACACGGTGTACCACCTTCTGGGTTTCTCATGCATGTTTTCGAGGTAGGAAGATGCCCTTGAACCTGGAGATTTGGGACCCATGGGATGGGTAACAGGCAGTATTACTTTAAAGGCTCTGCGTTTGCTCCCCCAACCTCACCAAACCTCTCAGCCCCGAGAATGTCCACCCTTATGTCTCCTCCAGCTGTGGGTCTAGATATGGTCAATCCAGGTTGCATCACAGCCCCTGAACGAATTTTGTAAGAATTTCTCTCTCTTTCACTGTCTTTGTTTCACGGGTTTTTAAAAGGAATTTATTTTTATAATGGGGTTTAGCTGCTTTTCACGGCTGTGTTTCTGCCGCTTTACAGCCACTTGACTCACTTCCAGAGAGATATCAATACATAGGTTTTAAGATTCTTACTAGTCAGATATATTCTTGTGCGGTGAATAGGGGGTGTTGAGTCCAGTTCACTGAGCAAGGAGTAGGTCTTTCTATTACATATTGGGTTTATGGAACGGTATCTGAGCTCATTTGAAACCCTTGTTTTATGCATCACCCCACCCCACCTTTCCCGTTAAGCAGCCATAGTGTGTTTTGTAAACTTGTGACTCTGTTCTGTTTTGTAAACCTGTGACTCTGTTCTCTTTTGTAATTCAATTCAAGTGTAGCGGTTTTTACATTCCCTCTATAAGTGATAGCTTATGATAAGTGTCTTTTTCTGTGTGACTTATTTCACTTAGAATCGTCGAAGCTAAAGCCACTCATCATGCTGCTACTAGCCTTATGACATTGATTTCATGGCTGAGTGATATTCCATTGTACATAAGGACCACCACTTCTTTATCCATTTTTCTCTTTCCTGGGATATTTAAGGTGTCATGAAGTGGAGGTTCTTGTCAACAGAGCAGCCCTAAACTTTCGGGTGCCTGTGTCTTGCTGATTTTTAGTTTTCCCAATTTATACGCCCATGAGTGGAAGTGCCCTATGCGCTCTAAGCTGTGTTTTTTCGATGTTTCAGGACACACCGTACACTTCTCCAGAGTGGCTGTTGGCAATTTACATCCCGCCCATCAGCGTAGCAAGGCTCCCATTTCTCCATGGCCTATTCTGCATTTCTGGTTTTGACACTTTTTTCCGCATGGCCCTTTTGACCGATGGGAAGCGAGACTTCTTTGTAGCGCCGATTTGCCTTTCCAGGTTGCTTGGTTGGCCAAAAAGGGCGTATGCGTTTTTTCCTGAATATATTCAGGAAAAGACGCATACGCCCTTTTTGGCCAAGGGCATCATTGTCGACGTTTTGCCGCTTTTCATGTGCTTTAAAGGCGATTCGAATCGACCTCCTGAAATCTGTTTCCTGCAATTCTGCCTTGCTTTCAGATCCTCTTCGTTGCCTTCCCTCAATATATTTGTGGACGAGAGTTATCATTTATAACTCTGCAGGTTTGTGAATTGCAGTGCCCCTGAGCTCCATTTTTCAACTCGCTTTTTTGGGAGCTGGCCACAAAAGCGCAGGATCGCCTCAGGCCCTATTCTGCTTCCGGGCGGCAGGCTGAGCCTGTGGTTAATTCTTCTTCCTGATGGGAAAATAGAGTGACCTGTGCCTGTCCCAACACCTAGAGCTAGTCTCTCATTGGCTCCCCCTCTTCCCGTTCATCCTCAGGACAAATTGCAAGCTGTACGGAACGGGAGGTTAAAGGTGCTGATTCTCCAAGGAGGGAGATTGCTAGTAAAGCGGCTGGAATGGCGAACCCGAGCACAAGGAGATGAGAAATGAGGTGCGTTTTAGAAACCTTTCCCGATCACACGGTGTACCACCTTCTGGGTTTCTCATGCATGTTTTCGAGGTAGGAAGATGCCCTTGAACCTGGAGATTTGGGACCCATGGGATGGGTAACAGGCAGTATTACTTTAAAGGCTCTGCGTTTCCTCCCCCAACCTCACCAAACCTCTCAGCCCCGAGAATGTCCACCCTTATGTCTCCTCCAGCTGTGGGTCTAGATATGGTCAATCCAGGTTGCATCACAGCCCCTGAACGAATTTTGTAAGAATTTCTCTCTCTTTCACTGTCTTTGTTTCACGGGTTTTTAAAAGGAATTTAATTTTATAATGGGGTTTAGCTGCTTTTCACGGCTGTGTTTCTGCCGCTTTACAGCCACTTGACTCACTTCCAGAGAGATATCAATACATAGGTTTTAAGATTCTTACTAGTCAGATATATTCTTGTGCGGTGAATAGGGGGTGTTGAGTCCAGTTCACTGAGCAAGGAGTAGGTCTTTCTATTACATATTGGGTTTATGGAACGGTATCTGAGCTCATTTGAAACCCTTGTTTTATGCATCACCCCACCCCACCTTTCCCGTTAAGCAGCCATAGTGTGTTTTGTAAACGTGTGACTCTGTTCTGTTTTGTAATTCAGTTCAAGTGTAGCGGTTTTTACATTCCCTCTATAAGTGATAGCTTAGGATAAGTGTCTTTTTCTGTGTGACTTATTTCACTTAGAATCGTCGTAGCTAAAGCCACTCATCATGCTGCCACTAGCCTTATGACATTGATTTCATGGCTGAGTGATATTCCATTGTACATAAGGACCACCACTTCTTTATCCATTTTTCTCTTTCCTGGGATATTTAAGGTGTCACGAAGTGGAGGTTCTTGTCAACAGAGCAGCCCCAAACTTTGGGGTGCCTGTGTCTTGCTGATTTTTAGTTTTCCCAATTTATACGCCCATGAGTGGAAGTGCCCTATGCGCTCTAAGCTGTGTGTTTTCGATGTTTCAGGACACACCGTACACTTCTCCAGAGTGGCTGTTGGCAATTTACATCCCGCCCATCAGCATAGCAAGGCTCCCATTTCTCCATGGCCTATTCTGCATTTCTGGTTTTGACACTTTTTTCCGCATGGCCCTTTTGACCGATGGGAAGCGAGACTTCTTTGTAGTGCCGATTTGACTTTCCAGGTTGCTTGGTTGGCCAAAAAGGGCGTATGCGTTTTTTCCTGAATATATTCAGGAAAAAACGCATACGCCCTTTTTGGCCAAGGGCATCATTGTCGACGTTTTGCCGCTTTTCATGTGCTTTAAAGGCGATTCGAATCGACCTCCTGAAATCTGTTTCCTGCAATTCTGCCTTGCTTTCAGATCCTCTTCGTTGCCTTCCCTCAATATATTTGTGGACGAGCGTTATCATTTATAACTCTGCAGGTTTGTGAATTGCAGTGCCCCTGAGCTCCATTTTTCAACTCGCTTTTTTGGGAGCTGGCCACAAAAGCGCAGGATTGCCTCAGGCCCTATTCTGCTTCCGGGCGGCAGGCTGAGCCTGTGGTTAATTCTTCTTCCTGATGGGAAAATAGAGTGACCTGTGCCTGTCCCAACACCTAGAGCTAGTCTCTCATTGGCTCCCCCTCTTCCCGTTCATCCTCAGGACAAATTGCAAGCTGTACGGAACGGGAGGTTAAAGGTGCTGATTCTCCAAGGAGGGAGATTGCTAGTAAAGCGGCTGGAATGGCGAACCCGAGCACAAGGAGATGAGAAATGAGGTGCGTTTTAGAAACCTTTCCCGATCACACGGTGTACCACCTTCTGGGTTTCTCATGCATGTTTTCGAGGTAGGAAGATGCCCTTGAACCTGGAGATTTGGGACCCATGGGATGGGTAACAGGCAGTATTACTTTAAAGGCAATGCGTTTGCTCCCCCAACCTCACCAAACCTCTCAGCCCCGAGAATGTCCACCCTTATGTCTCCTCCAGCTGTGGGTCTAGATATGGTCAATCCAGGTTGCATCACAGCCCCTGAACGAATTTTGTAAGAATTTCTCTCTCTTTCACTGTCTTTGTTTCACGGGTTTTTAAAAGGAATTTATTTTTATAATGGGGTTTAGCTGCTTTTCACGGCTGTGTTTCTGCCGCTTTACAGCCACTTGACTCACTTCCAGAGAGATATCAATACATAGGTTTTAAGATTCTTACTAGTCAGATATATTCTTGTGCGGTGAATAGGGGGTGTTGAGTCCAGTTCACTGAGCAAGGAGTAGGTCTTTCTATTACATATTGGGTTTATGGAACGGTATCTGAGCTCATTTGAAACCCTTGTTTTATGCATCACCCCACCCCACCTTTCCCGTTAAGCAGCCATAGTGTGTTTTCTAAACGTGTGACTCTGTTCTGTTTTGTAATTCAGTTCAAGTGTAGCGGTTTTTACATTCCCTCTATAAGTGATAGCTTATGATAAGTGTCTTTTTCTGTGTGACTTATTTCACTTAGAATCGTCGTAGCTAAAGCCACTCATCATGCTGCTACTAGCCTTATGACATTGATTTCATGGCTGAGTGATATTCCATTGTACATAAAGACCACCACTTCTTTATCCATTTTTCTCTTTCCTGGGATATTTAAGGTGTCACGAAGTGGAGGTTCTTGTCAACAGAGCAGCCCCAAACTTTGGGGTGCCTGTGTCTTGCTGATTTTTAGTTTTCCCAATTTATACGCCCATGAGTGGAAGTGCCCTATGCGCTCTAAGCTGTGTGTTTTCGATGTTTCAGGACACACCGTACACTTCTCCAGAGTGGCTGTTGGCAATTTACATCCCGCCCATCAGCGTAGCAAGGCTCCCATTTCTCCATGGCCTCTTCTGCATTTCTGGTTTTGACAGTTTTTTCCGCATGGCCCTTTTGACCTATGGGAAGCGAGACTTCTTTGTAGCGCTGATTTGCCTTTCCAGGTTGCTTGGTTGGCCAAAAAGGGCGTATGCGTTTTTTCCTGAATATATTCAGGAAAAAACGCATACGCCCTTTTTGGCCAAGGGCATCATTGTCGACGTTTTGCCGCTTTTCATGTGCTTTAAAGGCGATTCGAATCGACCTCCTGAAATCTGTTTCCTGCAATTCTGCCTTGCTTTCAGATCCTCTTCGTTGCCTTCCCTCAATATATTTGTGGACGAGAGTTATCATTTATAACTCTGCAGGTTTGTGAATTGCAGTGCCCCTGAGCTCCATTTTTCAACTCGCTTTTTTGGGAGCTGGCCGCAAAAGCGCAGGATCGCCTCAGGCCCTATTCTGCTTCCGGGCGGCAGGCTGAGCCTGTGGTTAATTCTTCTTCCTGATGGGAAAATAGAGTGACCTGTGCCTGTCCCAACACCTAGAGCTAGTCTCTCATTGGCTCCCCCTCTTCCCGTTCATCCTCAGGACAAATTGCAAGCTGTACGGAACGGGAGGTTAAAGGTGCTGATTCTCCAAGGAGGGAGATTGCTAGTAAAGCGGCTGGAATGGCGAACCCGAGCACAAGGAGATGAGAAATGAGGTGCGTTTTAGAAACCTTTCGCGATCACACGGTGTACCACCTTCTGGGTTTCTCATGCATGTTTTCGAGGTAGGAAGATGCCCTTGAACCTGGAGATTTGGGACCCATGGGATGGGTAACAGGCAGTATTACTTTAAAGGCTCTGCGTTTGCTCCCCCAACCTCACCAAACCTCTCAGCCCCGAGAATGTCCACCCTTATGTCTCCTCCAGCTGTGGGTCTAGATATGGTCAATCCAGGTTGCATCACAGCCCCTGAACGAATTTTGTAAGAATTTCTCTCTCTTTCACTGTCTTTGTTTCACGGGTTTTTAAAAGGAATTTATTTTTATAATGGGGTTTAGCTGCTTTTCACGGCTGTGTTTCTGCCGCTTTACAGCCACTTGACTCACTTCCAGAGAGATATCAATACATAGGTTTTAAGATTCTTACTAGTCAGATATATTCTTGTGCGGTGAATAGGGGGTGTTGAGTCCAGTTCACTGAGCAAGGAGTAGGTCTTTCTATTACATATTGGGTTTATGGAACGGTATCTGAGCTCATTTGAAACCCTTGTTTTATGCATCACCCCACCCCACCTTTCCCGTTAAGCAGCCATAGTGTGTTTTGTAAACTTGTGACTCTGTTCTGTTTTGTAAACCTGTGACTCTGTTCTCTTTTGTAATTCAATTCAAGTGTAGCGGTTTTTACATTCCCTCTATAAGTGATAGCTTATGATAAGTGTCTTTTTCTGTGTGACTTATTTCACTTAGAATCGTCGAAGCTAAAGCCACTCATCATGCTGCTACTAGCCTTATGACATTGATTTCATGGCTGAGTGATATTCCATTGTACATAAGGACCACCACTTCTTTATCCATTTTTCTCTTTCCTGGGATATTTAAGGTGTCATGAAGTGGAGGTTCTTGTCAACAGAGCAGCCCTAAACTTTCGGGTGCCTGTGTCTTGCTGATTTTTAGTTTTCCCAATTTATACGCCCATGAGTGGAAGTGCCCTATGCGCTCTAAGCTGTGTTTTTTCGATGTTTCAGGACACACCGTACACTTCTCCAGAGTGGCTGTTGGCAATTTACATCCCGCCCATCAGCGTAGCAAGGCTCCCATTTCTCCATGGCCTATTCTGCATTTCTGGTTTTGACACTTTTTTCCGCATGGCCCTTTTGACCGATGGGAAGCGAGACTTCTTTGTAGCGCCGATTTGCCTTTCCAGGTTGCTTGGTTGGCCAAAAAGGGCGTATGCGTTTTTTCCTGAATATATTCAGGAAAAGACGCATACGCCCTTTTTGGCCAAGGGCATCATTGTCGACGTTTTGCCGCTTTTCATGTGCTTTAAAGGCGATTCGAATCGACCTCCTGAAATCTGTTTCCTGCAATTCTGCCTTGCTTTCAGATCCTCTTCGTTGCCTTCCCTCAATATATTTGTGGACGAGAGTTATCATTTATAACTCTGCAGGTTTGTGAATTGCAGTGCCCCTGAGCTCCATTTTTCAACTCGCTTTTTTGGGAGCTGGCCACAAAAGCGCAGGATCGCCTCAGGCCCTATTCTGCTTCCGGGCGGCAGGCTGAGCCTGTGGTTAATTCTTCTTCCTGATGGGAAAATAGAGTGACCTGTGCCTGTCCCAACACCTAGAGCTAGTCTCTCATTGGCTCCCCCTCTTCCCGTTCATCCTCAGGACAAATTGCAAGCTGTACGGAACGGGAGGTTAAAGGTGCTGATTCTCCAAGGAGGGAGATTGCTAGTAAAGCGGCTGGAATGGCGAACCCGAGCACAAGGAGATGAGAAATGAGGTGCGTTTTAGAAACCTTTCCCGATCACACGGTGTACCACCTTCTGGGTTTCTCATGCATGTTTTCGAGGTAGGAAGATGCCCTTGAACCTGGAGATTTGGGACCCATGGGATGGGTAACAGGCAGTATTACTTTAAAGGCTCTGCGTTTCCTCCCCCAACCTCACCAAACCTCTCAGCCCCGAGAATGTCCACCCTTATGTCTCCTCCAGCTGTGGGTCTAGATATGGTCAATCCAGGTTGCATCACAGCCCCTGAACGAATTTTGTAAGAATTTCTCTCTCTTTCACTGTCTTTGTTTCACGGGTTTTTAAAAGGAATTTATTTTTATAATGGGGTTTAGCTGCTTTTCACGGCTGTGTTTCTGCCGCTTTACAGCCACTTGACTCACTTCCAGAGAGATATCAATACATAGGTTTTAAGATTCTTACTAGTCAGATATATTCTTGTGCGGTGAATAGGGGGTGTTGAGTCCAGTTCACTGAGCAAGGAGTAGGTCTTTCTATTACATATTGGGTTTATGGAACGGTATCTGAGCTCATTTGAAACCCTTGTTTTATGCATCACCCCACCCCACCTTTCCCGTTAAGCAGCCATAGTGTGTTTTGTAAACGTGTGACTCTGTTCTGTTTTGTAATTCAGTTCAAGTGTAGCGGTTTTTACATTCCCTCTATAAGTGATAGCTTATGATAAGTGTCTTTTTCTGTGTGACTTATTTCACTTAGAATCGTCGAAGCTAAAGCCACTCATCATGCTGCTACTAGCCTTATGACATTGATTTCATGGCTGAGTGATATTCCATTGTACATAAAGACCACCACTTCTTTATCCATTTTTCTCTTTCCTGGGATATTTAAGGTGTCACGAAGTGGAGGTTCTTGTCAACAGAGCAGCCCCAAACTTTGGGGTGCCTGTGTCTTGCTGATTTTTAGTTTTCCCAATTTATACGCCCATGAGTGGAAGTGCCCTATGCGCTCTAAGCTGTGTTTTTTCGATGTTTCAGGACACACCGTACACTTCTCCAGAGTGGCTGTTGGCAATTTACATCCCGCCCATCAGCGTAGCAAGGCTCCCATTTCTCCATGGCCTGTTCTGCATTTCTGGTTTTGACACTTTTTTCCGCATGGCCCTTTTGACCGATGGGAAGCGAGACTTCTTTGTAGCGTCGATTTGCCTTTCCAGGTTGCTTGGTTGGCCAAAAAGGGCGTATGCGTTTTTTCCTGAATATATTCAGGAAAAAACGCATACGCCCTTTTTGGCCAAGGGCATCATTGTCGACGTTTTGCCGCTTTTCATGTGCTTTAAAGGCGATTCGAATCGACCTCCTGAAATCTGTTTCCTGCAATTCTGCCTTGCGTTCAGATCCTCTTCGTTGCCTTCCCTCAATATATTTGTGGACGAGAGTTATCATTTATAACTCTGCAGGTTTGTGAATTGCAGTGCCCCTGAGCTCCATTTTTCAACTCGCTTTTTTGGGAGCTGGCCGCAAAAGCACAGGATCGCCTCAGGCCCTATTCTGCTTCCGGGCGGCAGGCTGAGCCTGTGGTTAATTCTTCTTCCTGATGGGAAAATAGAGTGACCTGTGCCTGTCCCAACACCTAGAGCTAGTCTCTCATTGGCTCCCCCTCTTCCCGTTCATCCTCAGGACAAATTGCAAGCTGTACGGAACGGGAGGTTAAAGGTGCTGATTCTCCAAGGAGGGAGATTGCTAGTAAAGCGGCTGGAATGGCGAACCCGAGCACAAGGAGATGAGAAATGAGGTGCGTTTTAGAAACCTTTCCCGATCACACGGTGTACCACCTTCTGGGTTTCTCATGCATGTTTTCGAGGTAGGAAGATGCCCTTGAACCTGGAGATTTGGGACCCATGGGATGGGTAACAGGCAGTATTACTTTAAAGGCTCTGCGTTTGCTCCCCCAACCTCACCAAACCTCTCAGCCCCGAGAATGTCCACCCTTATGTCTCCTCCAGCTGTGGGTCTAGATATGGTCAATCCAGGTTGCATCACAGCCCCTGAACGAATTTTGTAAGAATTTCTCTCTCTTTCACTGTCTTTGTTTCACGGGTTTTTAAAAGGAATTTATTTTTATAATGGGGTTTAGCTGCTTTTCACGGCTGTGTTTCTGCCGCTTTACAGCCACTTGACTCACTTCCAGAGAGATATCAATACATAGGTTTTAAGATTCTTACTAGTCAGATATATTCTTGTGCGGTGAATAGGGGGTGTTGAGTCCAGTTCACTGAGCAAGGAGTAGGTCTTTCTATTACATATTGGGTTTATGGAACGGTATCTGAGCTCATTTGAAACCCTTGTTTTATGCATCACCCCACCCCACCTTTCCCGTTAAGCAGCCATAGTGTGTTTTGTAAACGTGTGACTCTGTTCTGTTTTGTAAACCTGTGACTCTGTTCTCTTTTGTAATTCAATTCAAGTGTAGCGGTTTTTACATTCCCTCTATAAGTGATAGCTTATGATAAGTGTCTTTTTCTGTGTGACTTATTTCACTTAGAATCGTCGTAGCTAAAGCCACTCATCATGCTGCTACTAGCCTTATGACATTGATTTCATGGCTGAGTGATATTCCATTGTACATAAGGACCACCACTTCTTTATCCATTTTTCTCTTTCCTGGGATATTTAAGGTGTCATGAAGTGGAGGTTCTTGTCAACAGAGCAGCCCTAAACTTTCGGGTGCCTGTGTCTTGCTGATTTTTAGTTTTCCCAATTTATACGCCCATGAGTGGAAGTGCCCTATGCGCTCTAAGCTGTGTTTTTTCGATGTTTCAGGACACACCGTACACTTCTCCAGAGTGGCTGTTGGCAATTTACATCCCGCCCATCAGCGTAGCAAGGCTCCCATTTCTCCATGGCCTATTCTGCATTTCTGGTTTTGACACTTTTTTCCGCATGGCCCTTTTGACCGATGGGAAGCGAGACTTCTTTGTAGCGCCGATTTGCCTTTCCAGGTTGCTTGGTTGGCCAAAAAGGGCGTATGCGTTTTTTCCTGAATATATTCAGGAAAAAACGCATACGCCCTTTTTGGCCAAGGGCATCATTGTCGACGTTTTGCCGCTTTTCATGTGCTTTAAAGGCGATTCGAATCGACCTCCTGAAATCTGTTTCCTGCAATTCTGCCTTGCTTTCAGATCCTCTTCGTTGCCTTCCCTCAATATATTTGTGGACGAGAGTTATCATTTATAACTCTGCAGGTTTGTGAATTGCAGTGCCCCTGAGCTCCATTTTTCAACTCGCTTTTTTGGGAGCTGGCCGCAAAAGCGCAGGATCGCCTCAGGCCCTATTCTGCTTCCGGGCGGCAGGCTGAGCCTGTGGTTAATTCTTCTTCCTGATGGGAAAATAGAGTGACCTGTGCCTGTCCCAACACCTAGAGCTAGTCTCTCATTGGCTCCCCCTCTTCCCGTTCATCCTCAGGACAAATTGCAAGCTGTACGGAACGGGAGGTTAAAGGTGCTGATTCTCCAAGGAGGGAGATTGCTAGTAAAGCGGCTGGAATGGCGAACCCGAGGACAAGGAGATGAGAAATGAGGTGCGTTTTAGGAACCTTTCCCGATCACACGGTGTACCACCTTCTGGGTTTCTCATGCATGTTTTCGAGGTAGGAAGATGCCCTTGAACCTGGAGATTTGGGACCCATGGGATGGGTAACAGGCAGTATTACTTTAAAGGCTCTGCGTTTGCTCCCCCAACCTCACCAAACCTCTCAGCCCCGAGAATGTCCACCCTTATGTCTCCTCCAGCTGTGGGTCTAGATATGGTCAATCCAGGTTGCATCACAGCCCCTGAACGAATTTTGTAAGAATTTCTCTCTCTTTCACTGTCTTTGTTTCACGGGTTTTTAAAAGGAATTTATTTTTATAATGGGGTTTAGCTGCTTTTCACGGCTGTGTTTCTGCCGCTTTACAGCCACTTGACTCACTTCCAGAGAGATATCAATACATAGGTTTTAAGATTCTTACTAGTCAGATATATTCTTGTGCGGTGAATAGGGGGTGTTGAGTCCAGTTCACTGAGCAAGGAGTAGGTCTTTCTATTACATATTGGGTTTATGGAACGGTATCTGAGCTCATTTGAAACCCTTGTTTTATGCATCACCCCACCCCACCTTTCCCGTTAAGCAGCCATAGTGTGTTTTGTAAACGTGTGACTCTGTTCTGTTTTGTAATTCAGTTCAAGTGTAGCGGTTTTTACATTCCCTCTATAAGTGATAGCTTATAATAAGTGTGTTTTTCTGTGTGACTTATTTCACTTAGAATCGTCGAAGCTAAAGCCACTCATCATGCTGCTACTAGCCTTATGACATTGATTTCATGGCTGAGTGATATTCCATTGTACATAAAGACCACCACTTCTTTATCCATTTTTCTCTTTCCTGGGATATTTAAGGTGTCACGAAGTGGAGGTTCTTGTCAACAGAGCAGCCCCAAACTTTGGGGTGCCTGTGTCTTGCTGATTTTTAGTTTTCCCAATTTATACGCCCATGAGTGGAAGTGCCCTATGCGCTCTAAGCTGTGTTTTTTCGATGTTTCAGGACACACCGTACACTTCTCCAGAGTGGCTGTTGGCAATTTACATCCCGCCCATCAGCATAGCAAGGCTCCCATTTCTCCATGGCCTGTCCTGCATTTCTGGTTTTGACACTTTTTTCCGCATGGCCCTTTTGACCTATGGGAAGCGAGACTTCTTTGTAGCGCTGATTTGCCTTTCCAGGTTGCTTGGTTGGCCAAAAAGGGCGTATGCGTGTTTTCCTGAATATATTGAGGAAAACACGCATACGCCCTTTTTGGCCAAGGGCATCATTGTCGACGTTTTGCTGCTTTTCATGTGCTTTAAAGGCGATTCGAATCGACCTCCTGAAATCTGTTTCCTGCAATTCTGCCTTGCGTTCAGATCCTCTTCGTTGCCTTCCCTCAATATATTTGTGGACGAGAGTTATCATTTATAACTCTGCAGGTTTGTGAATTGCAGTGCCCCTGAGCTCCATTTTTCAACTCGCTTTTTTGGGAGCTGGCCGCAAAAGCGCAGGATCGCCTCAGGCCCTATTCTGCTTCCGGGCGGCAGGCTGAGCCTGTGGTTAATTCTTCTTCCTGATGGGAAAATAGAGTGACCTGTGCCTGTCCCAACACCTAGAGCTAGTCTCTCATTGGCTCCCCCTCTTCCCGTTCATCCTCAGGACAAATTGCAAGCTGTACGGAACGGGAGGTTAAAGGTGCTGATTCTCCAAGGAGGGAGATTGCTAGTAAAGCGGCTGGAATGGCGAACCCGAGCACAAGGAGATGAGAAATGAGGTGCGTTTTAGAAACCTTTCCCGATCACACGGTGTACCACCTTCTGGGTTTCTCATGCATGTTTTCGAGGTAGGAAGATGCCCTTGAACCTGGAGATTTGGGACCCATGGGATGGGTAACAGGCAGTATTACTTTAAAGGCTCTGCGTTTGCTCCCCCAACCTCACCAAACCTCTCAGCCCCGAGAGTGTCCACCCTTATGTCTCCTCCAGCTGTGGGTCTAGATATGGTCAATCCAGGTTGCATCACAGCCCCTGAACGAATTTTGTAAGAATTTCTCTCTCTTTCACTGTCTTTGTTTCACGGGTTTTTAAAAGGAATTTATTTTTATAATGGGGTTTAGCTGCTTTTCACGGCTGTGTTTCTGCCGCTTTACAGCCACTTGACTCACTTCCAGAGAGATATCAATACATAGGTTTTAAGATTCTTACTAGTCAGATATATTCTTGTGCGGTGAATAGGGGGTGTTGAGTCCCGTTCACTGAGCAAGGAGTAGGTCTTTCTATTACATATTGGGTTTATGGAACGGTATCTGAGCTCATTTGAAACCCTTGTTTTATGCATCACCCCACCCCACCTTTCCCGTTAAGCAGCCATAGTGTGTTTTGTAAACGTGTGACTCTGTTCTGTTTTGTAATTCAGTTCAAGTGTAGCGGTTTTTACATTCCCTCTATAAGTGATAGCTTATGATAAGTGTGTTTTTCTGTGTGACTTATTTCACTTAGAATCGTCGAAGCTAAAGCCACTCATCATGCTGCTACTAGCCTTATGACATTGATTTCATGGCTGAGTGATATTCCATTGTACATAAAGACCACCACTTCTTTATCCATTTTTCTCTTTCCTGGGATATTTAAGGTGTCACGAAGTGGAGGTTCTTGTCAACAGAGCAGCCCCAAACTTTGGGGTGCCTGTGTCTTGCTGATTTTTAGTTTTCCCAATTTATACGCCCATGAGTGGAAGTGCCCTATGCGCTCTAAGCTGTGTGTTTTCGATGTTTCAGGACACACCGTACACTTCTCCAGAGTGGCTGTTGGCAATTTACATCCCGCCCATCAGCGTAGCAAGGCTCCCATTTCTCCATGGCCTATTCTGCATTTCTGGTTTTGACACTTTTTTCCGCATGGCCCTTTTGACCGATGGGAAGCGAGACTTCTTTGTAGTGCCGATTTGCCTTTCCAGGTTGCTTGGTTGGCCAAAAAGGGCGTATGCGTTTTTTCCTGAATATATTCAGGAAAAAACGCATACGCCCTTTTTGGCCAAGGGCATCATTGTCGACGTTTTGCCGCTTTTCATGTGCTTTAAAGGCGATTCGAATCGACCTCCTGAAATCTGTTTCCTGCAATTCTGCCTTGCTTTCAGATCCTCTTCGTTGCCTTCCCTCAATATATTTGTGGACGAGAGTTATCATTTATAACTCTGCAGGTTTGTGAATTGCAGTGCCCCTGAGCTCCATTTTTCAACTCGCTTTTTTGGGAGCTGGCCACAAAAGCGCAGGATAGCCTCAGGCCCTATTCTGCTTCCGGGCGGCAGGTTGAGCCTGTGGTTAATTCTTCTTCCTGATGGGAAAATAGAGTGACCTGTGCCTGTCCCAACACCTAGAGCTAGTCTCTCATTGGCTCCCCCTCTTCCCGTTCATCCTCAGGACAAATTGCAAGCTGTACGGAACGGGAGGTTAAAGGTGCTGATTCTCCAAGGAGGGAGATTGCTAGTAAAGCGGCTGGAATGGCGAACCCGAGCACAAGGAGATGAGAAATGAGGTGCGTTTTAGAAACCTTTCCCGATCACACGGTGTACCACCTTCTGGGTTTCTCATGCATGTTTTCGAGGTAGGAAGATGCCCTTGAACCTGGAGATTTGGGACCCATGGGATGGGTAACAGGCAGTATTACTTTAAAGGCTCTGCGTTTGCTCCCCCAACCTCACCAAACCTCTCAGCCCCGAGAGTGTCCACCCTTATGCCTCATCCAGCTGTGGGTCTAGATATGGTCAATCCAGGTTGCATCACAGCCCCTGAACGAATTTTGTAAGAATTTCTCTCTCTTTCACTGTCTTTGTTTCACGGGTTTTTAAAAGGAATTTATTTTTATAATGGGGTTTAGCTGCTTTTCACGGCTGTGTTTCTGCCGCTTTACAGCCACTTGACTCACTTCCAGAGAGATATCAATACATAGGTTTTAAGATTCTTACTAGTCAGATATATTCTTGTGCGGTGAATAGGGGGTGTTGAGTCCAGTTCACTGAGCAAGGAGTAGGTCTTTCTATTACATATTGGGTTTATGGAACGGTATCTGAGCTCATTTGAAACCCTTGTTTTATGCATCACCCCACCCCACCTTTCCCGTTAAGCAGCCATAGTGTGTTTTGTAAACGTGTGACTCTGTTCTGTTTTGTAATTCAGTTCAAGTGTAGCGGTTCTTACATTCCCTCTATAAGTGATAGCTTATGATAAGTGTCTTTTTCTGTGTGACTTATTTCACTTAGAATCGTCGTAGCTAAAGCCACTCATCATGCTGCTACTAGCCTTATGACATTGATTTCATGGCTGAGTGATATTCCATTGTACATAAGGACCACCACTTCTTTATCCATTTTTCTCTTTCCTGGGATATTTAAGGTGTCACGAAGTGGAGGTTCTTGTCAACAGAGCAGCCCCAAACTTTGGGGTGCCTGTGTCTTGCTGATTTTTAGTTTTCCCAATTTATACGCCCATGAGTGGAAGTGCCCTATGCGCTCTAAGCTGTGTTTTTTCGATGTTTCAGGACACACCGTACACTTCTCCAGAGTGGCTGTTGGCAATTTACATCCCGCCCATCAGCGTAGCAAGGCTCCCATTTCTCCATGGCCTGTTCTGCATTTCTGGTTTTGACACTTTTTTCCGCATGGCCCTTTTGACCGATGGGAAGCGAGACTTCTTTGTAGCGCTGATTTGCCTTTCCAGGTTGCTTGGTTGGCCAAAAAGGGCGTATGCGTGTTTTCCTGAATATATTGAGGAAAACACGCATACGCCCTTTTTGGCCAAGGGCATCATTGTCGACGTTTTGCCCCTTTTCATTTACTTTAAAGGCGATTCGAATCGACCTCCTGAAATCTGTTTCCTGCAATTCTGCCTTGCTTTCAGATCCTCTTCGTTGCCTTCCCTCAATATATTTGTGGACGAGAGTTATCATTTATAACTCTGCAGGTTTGTGAATTGCAGTGCCCCTGAGCTCCATTTTTCAACTCGCTTTTTTGGGAGCTGGCCGCAAAAGCGCAGGATCGCCTCAGGCCCTATTCTGCTTCCGGGCGGCAGGCTGAGCCTGTGGTTAATTCTTCTTCCTGATGGGAAAATAGAGTGACCTGTGCCTGTCCCAACACCTAGAGCTAGTCTCTCATTGGCTCCCCCTCTTCCCGTTCATCCTCAGGACAAATTGCAAGCTGTACGGAACGGGAGGTTAAAGGTGCTGATTCTCCAAGGAGGGAGATTGCTAGTAAAGCGGCTGGAATGGCGAACCCGAGCACAAGGAGATGAGAAATGAGGTGCGTTTTAGAAACCTTTCCCGATCACACGGTGTACCACCTTCTGGGTTTCTCATGCATGTTTTCGAGGTAGGAAGATGCCCTTGAACCTGGAGATTTGGGACCCATGGGATGGGTAACAGGCAGTATTACTTTAAAGGCTCTGCGTTTCCTCCCCCAACCTCACCAAACCTCTCAGCCCCGAGAATGTCCACCCTTATGTCTCCTCCAGCTGTGGGTCTAGATATGGTCAATCCAGGTTGCATCACAGCCCCTGAACGAATTTTGTAAGAATTTCTCTCTCTTTCACTGTCTTTGTTTCACGGGTTTTTAAAAGGAATTTATTTTTATAATGGGGTTTAGCTGCTTTTCACGGCTGTGTTTCTGCCGCTTTACAGCCACTTGACTCACTTCCAGAGAGATATCAATACATAGGTTTTAAGATTCTTACTAGTCAGATATATTCTTGTGCGGTGAATAGGGGGTGTTGAGTCCAGTTCACTGAGCAAGGAGTAGGTCTTTCTATTACATATTGGGTTTATGGAACGGTATCTGAGCTCATTTGAAACCCTTGTTTTATGCATCACCCCACCCCACCTTTCCCGTTAAGCAGCCATAGTGTGTTTTGTAAACGTGTGACTCTGTTCTGTTTTGTAATTCAGTTCAAGTGTAGCGGTTTTTACATTCCCTCTATAAGTGATAGCTTATAATAAGTGTGTTTTTCTGTGTGACTTATTTCACTTAGAATCGTCGAAGCTAAAGCCACTCATCATGCTGCTACTAGCCTTATGACATTGATTTCATGGCTGAGTGATATTCCATTGTACATAAAGACCACCACTTCTTTATCCATTTTTCTCTTTCCTGGGATATTTAAGGTGTCACGAAGTGGAGGTTCTTGTCAACAGAGCAGCCCCAAACTTTGGGGTGCCTGTGTCTTGCTGATTTTTAGTTTTCCCAATTTATACGCCCATGAGTGGAAGTGCCCTATGCGCTCTAAGCTGTGTTTTTTCGATGTTTCAGGACACACCGTACACTTCTCCAGAGTGGCTGTTGGCAATTTACATCCCGCCCATCAGCATAGCAAGGCTCCCATTTCTCCATGGCCTGTTCTGCATTTCTGGTTTTGACACTTTTTTCCGCATGGCCCTTTTGACCGATGGGAAGCGAGACTTCTTTGTAGCGCTGATTTGCCTTTCCAGGTTGCTTGGTTGGCCAAAAAGGGCGTATGCGTTTTTTCCTGAATATATTCAGGAAAACACGCATACGCCCTTTTTGGCCAAGGGCATCATTGTCGACGTTTTGCCGCTTTTCATGTGCTTTAAAGGCGATTCGAATCGACCTCCTGAAATCTGTTTCCTGCAATTCTGCCTTGCGTTCAGATCCTCTTCGTTGCCTTCCCTCAATATATTTGTGGACGAGAGTTATCATTTATAACTCTGCAGGTTTGTGAATTGCAGTGCCCCTGAGCTCCATTTTTCAACTCGCTTTTTTGGGAGCTGGCCGCAAAAGCACAGGATCGCCTCAGGCCCTATTCTGCTTCCGGGCGGCAGGCTGAGCCTGTGGTTAATTCTTCTTCCTGATGGGAAAATAGAGTGACCTGTGCCTGTCCCAACACCTAGAGCTAGTCTCTCATTGGCTCCCCCTCTTCCCGTTCATCCTCAGGACAAATTGCAAGCTGTACGGAACGGGAGGTTAAAGGTGCTGATTCTCCAAGGAGGGAGATTGCTAGTAAAGCGGCTGGAATGGCGAACCCGAGCACAAGGAGATGAGAAATGAGGTGCGTTTTAGAAACCTTTCCCGATCACACGGTGTACCACCTTCTGGGTTTCTCATGCATGTTTTCGAGGTAGGAAGATGCCCTTGAACCTGGAGATTTGGGACCCATGGGATGGGTAACAGGCAGTATTACTTTAAAGGCTCTGCATTTGCTCCCCCAACCTCACCAAACCTCTCAGCCCCGAGAATGTCCACCCTTATGTCTCCTCCAGCTGTGGGTCTAGATATGGTCAATCCAGGTTGCATCACAGCCCCTGAACGAATTTTGTAAGAATTTCTCTCTCTTTCACTGTCTTTGTTTCACGGGTTTTTAAAAGGAATTTATTTTTATAATGGGGTTTAGCTGCTTTTCACGGCTGTGTTTCTGCCGCTTTACAGCCACTTGACTCACTTCCAGAGAGATATCAATACATAGGTTTTAAGATTCTTACTAGTCAGATATATTCTTGTGCGGTGAATAGGGGGTGTTGAGTCCAGTTCACTGAGCAAGGAGTAGGTCTTTCTATTACATATTGGGTTTATGGAACGGTATCTGAGCTCATTTGAAACCCTTGTTTTATGCATCACCCCACCCCACCTTTCCCGTTAAGCAGCCATAGTGTGTTTTGTAAACGTGTGACTCTGTTCTGTTTGGTAATTCAGTTCAAGTGTAGCAGTTTTTACATTCCCTCTATAAGTGATAGCTTATGATAAGTGTCTTTTTCTGTGTGACTTATTTCACTTAGAATCGTCGTAGCTAAAGCCACTCATCATGCTGCTACTAGCCTTATGACATTGATTTCATGGCTGAGTGATATTCCATTGTACATAAGGACCACCACTTCTTTATCCATTTTTCTCTTTCCTGGGATATTTAAGGTGTCACGAAGTGGAGGTTCTTGTCAACAGAGCAGCCCCAAACTTTGGGGTGCCTGTGTCTTGCTGATTTTTAGTTTTCCCAATTTATACGCCCATGAGTGGAAGTGCCCTATGCGCTCTAAGCTGTGTTTTTTCGATGTTTCAGGACACACCGTACACTTCTCCAGAGTGGCTGTTGGCAATTTACATCCCGCCCATCAGCGTAGCAAGGCTCCCATTTCTCCATGGCCTATTCTGCATTTCTGGTTTTGACACTTTTTTCCGCATGGCCCTTTTGACCGATGGGAAGCGAGACTTCTTTGTAGCGCCGATTTGCCTTTCCAGGTTGCTTGGTTGGCCAAAAAGGGCGTATGCGTTTTTTCCTGAATATATTCAGGAAAAAACGCATACGCCCTTTTTGGCCAAGGGCATCATTGTCGACGTTTTGCCGCTTTTCATGTGCTTTAAAGGCGATTCGAATCGACCTCCTGAAATCTGTTTCCTGCAATTCTGCCTTGCTTTCAGATCCTCTTCGTTGCCTTCCCTCAATATATTTGTGGACGAGAGTTATCATTTATAACTCTGCAGGTTTGTGAATTGCAGTGCCCCTGAGCTCCATTTTTCAACTCGCTTTTTTGGGAGCTGGCCGCAAAAGCGCAGGATCGCCTCAGGCCCTATTCTGCTTCCGGGTGGCAGGCTGAGCCTGTGGTTAATTCTTCTTCCTGATGGGAAAATAGAGTGACCTGTGCCTGTCCCAACACCTAGAGCTAGTCTCTCATTGGCTCCCCCTCTTCCCGTTCATCCTCAGGACAAATTGCAAGCTGTACGGAACGGGAGGTTAAAGGTGCTGATTCTCCAAGGAGGGAGATTGCTAGTAAAGCGGCTGGAATGGCGAACCTGAGCACAAGGAGATGAGAAATGAGGTGCGTTTTAGAAACCTTTCCCGATCACACGGTGTACCACCTTCTGGGTTTCTCATGCATGTTTTCGAGGTAGGAAGATGCCCTTGAACCTGGAGATTTGGGACCCATGGGATGGGTAACAGGCAGTATTACTTTAAAGGCTCTGCGTTTGCTCCCCCAACCTCACCAAACCTCTCAGCCCCGAGAGTGTCCACCCTTATGTCTCCTCCAGCTGTGGGTCTAGATATGGTCAATCCAGGTTGCATCACAGCCCCTGAACGAATTTTGTAAGAATTTCTCTCTCTTTCACTGTCTTTGTTTCACGGGTTTTTAAAAGGAATTTATTTTTATAATGGGGTTTAGCTGCTTTTCACGGCTGTGTTTCTGCCGCTTTACAGCCACTTGACTCACTTCCAGAGAGATATCAATACATAGGTTTTAAGATTCTTACTAGTCAGATATATTCTTGTGCGGTGAATAGAGGGTGTTGAGTCCAGTTCACTGAGCAAGGAGTAGGTCTTTCTATTACATATTGGGTTTATGGAACGGTATCTGAGCTCATTTGAAACCCTTGTTTTATGCATCACCCCACCCCACCTTTCCCGTTAAGCAGCCATAGTGTGTTTTGTAAACGTGTGACTCTGTTCTGTTTTGTAATTCAGTTCAAGTGTAGCGGTTCTTACATTCCCTCTATAAGTGATAGCTTATGATAAGTGTCTTTTTCTGTGTGACTTATTTCACTTAGAATCGTCATAGCTAAAGCCACTCATCATGCTGCTACTAGCCTTATGACATTGATTTCATGGCTGAGTGATATTCCATTGTACATAAGGACCACCACTTCTTTATCCATTTTTCTCTTTCCTGGGATATTTAAGGTGTCACGAAGTGGAGGTTCTTGTCAACAGAGGAGCCCCAAACTTTGGGGTGCCTGTGTCTTGCTGATTTTTAGTTTTCCCAATTTATACGCCCATGAGTGGAAGTGCCCTATGCGCTCTAAGCTTTGTTTTTTCGATGTTTCAGGACACACCGTACACTTCTCCAGAGTGGCTGTTGGCAATTTACATCCCGCCCATCAGCGTAGCAAGGCTCCCATTTCTCCATGGCCTGTCCTGCATTTCTGGTTTTGACACTTTTTTCCGCATGGCCCTTTTGACCGATGGGAAGCGAGACTTCTTTGTAGCGCTGATTTGCCTTTCCAGGTTGCTTGGTTGGCCAAAAAGGGCGTATGCGTGTTTTCCTGAATATATTGAGGAAAACACGCATACGCCCTTTTTGGCCAAGGGCATCATTGTCGACGTTTTGCCCCTTTTCATTTACTTTAAAGGCGATTCGAATCGACCTCCTGAAATCTGTTTCCTGCAATTCTGCCTTGCTTTCAGATCCTCTTCGTTGCCTTCCCTCAATATATTTGTGGACGAGAGTTATCATTTATAACTCTGCAGGTTTGTGAATTGCAGTGCCCCTGAGCTCCATTTTTCAACTCACTTTTTTGGGAGCTGGCCACAAAAGCGCAGGATCGCCTCAGGCCCTATTCTGCTTCCGGGCGGCAGGCTGAGCCTGTGGTTAATTCTTCTTCCTGATGGGAAAATAGAGTGACCTGTGCCTGTCCCAACACCTAGAGCTAGTCTCTCATTGGCTCCCCCTCTTCCCGTTCATCCTCAGGACAAATTGCAAGCTGTACGGAACGGGAGGTTAAAGGTGCTGATTCTCCAAGGAGGGAGATTGCTAGTAAAGCGGCTGGAATGGCGAACCCGAGCACAAGGAGATGAGAAATGAGGTGCGTTTTAGAAACCTTTCCCGATCACACGGTGTACCACCTTCTGGGTTTCTCATGCATGTTTTCGAGGTAGGAAGATGCCCTTGAACCTGGAGATTTGGGACCCATGGGATGGGTAACAGGCAGTATTACTTTAAAGGCTCTGCGTTTGCTCCCCCAACCTCACCAAACCTCTCAGCCCCGAGAGTGTCCACCCTTATGTCTCCTCCAGCTGTGGGTCTAGATATGGTCAATCCAGGTTGCATCACAGCCCCTGAACGAATTTTGTAAGAATTTCTCTCTCTTTCACTGTCTTTGTTTCACGGGTTTTTAAAAGGAATTTATTTTTATAATGGGGTTTAGCTGCTTTTCACGGCTGTGTTTCTGCCGCTTTACAGCCACTTGACTCACTTCCAGAGAGATATCAATACATAGGTTTTAAGATTCTTACTAGTCAGATATATTCTTGTGCGGTGAATAGGGGGTGTTGAGTCCCGTTCACTGAGCAAGGAGTAGGTCTTTCTATTACATATTGGGTTTATGGAACGGTATCTGAGCTCATTTGAAACCCTTGTTTTATGCATCACCCCACCCCACCTTTCCCGTTAAGCAGCCATAGTGTGTTTTGTAAACGTGTGACTCTGTTCTGTTTTGTAATTCAGTTCAAGTGTAGCGGTTTTTACATTCCCTCTATAAGTGATAGCTTATAATAAGTGTGTTTTTCTGTGTGACTTATTTCACTTAGAATCGTCATAGCTAAAGCCACTCATCATGCTGCTACTAGCCTTATGACATTGATTTCATGGCTGAGTGATATTCCATTGTACATAAAGACCACCACTTCTTTATCCATTTTTCTCTTTCCTGGGATATTTAAGGTGTCACGAAGTGGAGGTTCTTGTCAACAGAGCAGCCCCAAACTTTGGGGTGCCTGTGTCTTGCTGATTTTTAGTTTTCCCAATTTATACGCCCATGAGTGGAAGTGCCCTATGCGCTCTAAGCTGTGTGTTTTCGATGTTTCAGGACACACCGTACACTTCTCCAGAGTGGCTGTTGGCAATTTACATCCCGCCCATCAGCGTAGCAAGGCTCCCATTTCTCCATGGCCTGTTCTGCATTTCTGGTTTTGACACTTTTTTCCGCATGGCCCTTTTGACCGATGGGAAGCGAGACTTCTTTGTAGCGCTGATTTGCCTTTCCAGGTTGCTTGGTTGGCCAAAAAGGGCGTATGCGTTTTTTCCTGAATATATTCAGGAAAAAACGCATACGCCCTTTTTGGCCAAGGGCATCATTGTCGACGTTTTGCCCCTTTTCATGTGCTTTAAAGGCAATTCGAATCGACCTCCTGAAATCTGTTTCCTGCAATTCTGCCTTGCTTTCAGATCCTCTTCGTTGCCTTCCCTCAATATATCTGTGGACGAGAGTTATCATTTATAACTCTGCAGGTTTGTGAATTGCAGTGCCCCTGAGCTCCATTTTTCAACTCGCTTTTTTGGGAGCTGGCCGCAAAAGCGCAGGATCGCCTCAGGCCCTATTCTGCTTCCGGGCGGCAGGCTGAGCCTGTGGTTAATTCTTCTTCCTGATGGGAAAATAGAGTGACCTGTGCCTGTCCCAACACCTAGAGCTAGTCTCTCATTGGCTCCCCCTCTTCCCGTTCATCCTCAGGACAAATTGCAAGCTGTACGGAACGGGAGGTTAAAGGTGCTGATTCTCCAAGGAGGGAGATTGCTAGTAAAGCGGCTGGAATGGCGAACCCGAGCACAAGGAGATGAGAAATGAGGTGCGTTTTAGAAACCTTTCCCGATCACACGGTGTACCACCTTCTGGGTTTCTCATGCATGTTTTCGAGGTAGGAAGATGCCCTTGAACCTGGAGATTTGGGACCCATGGGATGGGTAACAGGCAGTATTACTTTAAAGGCTCTGCGTTTGCTCCCCCAACCTCACCAAACCTCTCAGCCCCGAGAATGTCCACCCTTATGTCTCCTCCAGCTGTGGGTCTAGATATGGTCAATCCAGGTTGCATCACAGCCCCTGAACGAATTTTGTAAGAATTTCTCTCTCTTTCACTGTCTTTGTTTCACGGGTTTTTAAAAGGAATTTATTTTTATAATGGGGTTTAGCTGCTTTTCACGGCTGTGTTTCTGCCGCTTTACAGCCACTTGACTCACTTCCAGAGAGATATCAATACATAGGTTTTAAGATTCTTACTAGTCAGATATATTCTTGTGCGGTGAATAGGGGGTGTTGAGTCCAGTTCACTGAGCAAGGAGTAGGTCTTTCTATTACATATTGGGTTTATGGAACGGTATCTGAGCTCATTTGAAACCCTTGTTTTATGCATCACCCCACCCCACCTTTCCCATTAAGCAGCCATAGTGTGTTTTGTAAACGTGTGACTCTGTTCTGTTTTGTAATTCAGTTCAAGTGTAGCGGTTCTTACATTCCCTCTATAAGTGATAGCTTATGATAAGTGTCTTTTTCTGTGTGACTTATTTCACTTAGAATCGTCATAGCTAAAGCCACTCATCATGCTGCTACTAGCCTTATGACATTGATTTCATGGCTGAGTGATATTCCATTGTACATAAGGACCACCACTTCTTTATCCATTTTTCTCTTTCCTGGGATATTTAAGGTGTCACGAAGTGGAGGTTCTTGTCAACAGAGGAGCCCCAAACTTTGGGGTGCCTGTGTCTTGCTGATTTTTAGTTTTCCCAATTTATACGCCCATGAGTGGAAGTGCCCTATGCGCTCTAAGCTTTGTTTTTTCGATGTTTCAGGACACACCGTACACTTCTCCAGAGTGGCTGTTGGCAATTTACATCCCGCCCATCAGCATAGCAAGGCTCCCATTTCTCCATGGCCTGTCCTGCATTTCTGGTTTTGACACTTTTTTCCGCATGGCCCTTTTGACCGATGGGAAGCGAGACTTCTTTGTAGCGCCGATTTGCCTTTCCAGGTTGCTTGGTTGGCCAAAAAGGGCGTATGCGTGTTTTCCTGAATATATTGAGGAAAACACGCATACGCCCTTTTTGGCCAAGGGCATCATTGTCGACGTTTTGCCCCTTTTCATTTACTTTAAAGGCGATTCGAATCGACCTCCTGAAATCTGTTTCCTGCAATTCTGCCTTGCTTTCAGATCCTCTTCGTTGCCTTCCCTCAATATATTTGTGGACGAGAGTTATCATTTATAACTCTGCAGGTTTGTGAATTGCAGTGCCCCTGAGCTCCATTTTTCAACTCGCTTTTTTGGGAGCTGGCCGCAAAAGCGCAGGATCGCCTCAGGCCCTATTCTGCTTCCGGGCGGCAGGCTGAGCCTGTGGTTAATTCTTCTTCCTGATGGGAAAATAGAGTGACCTGTGCCTGTCCCAACACCTAGAGCTAGTCTCTCATTGGCTCCCCCTCTTCCCGTTCATCCTCAGGACAAATTGCAAGCTGTACGGAACGGGAGGTTAAAGGTGCTGATTCTCCAAGGAGGGAGATTGCTAGTAAAGCGGCTGGAATGGCGAACCCGAGCACAAGGAGATGAGAAATGAGGTGCGTTTTAGAAACCTTTCCCGATCACACGGTGTACCACCTTCTGGGTTTCTCATGCATGTTTTCGAGGTAGGAAGATGCCCTTGAACCTGGAGATTTGGGACCCATGGGATGGGTAACAGGCAGTATTACTTTAAAGGCTCTGTGTTTGCTCCCCCAACCTCACCAAACCTCTCAGCCCCGAGAGTGTCCACCCTTATGTCTCCTCCAGCTGTGGGTCTAGATATGGTCAATCCAGGTTGCATCACAGCCCCTGAACGAATTTTGTAAGAATTTCTCTCTCTTTCACTGTCTTTGTTTCACGGGTTTTTAAAAGGAATTTATTTTTATAATGGGGTTTAGCTGCTTTTCACGGCTGTGTTTCTGCCGCTTTACAGCCACTTGACTCACTTCCAGAGAGATATCAATACATAGGTTTTAAGATTCTTACTAGTCAGATATATTCTTGTGCGGTGAATAGGGGGTGTTGAGTCCCGTTCACTGAGCAAGGAGTAGGTCTTTCTATTACATATTGGGTTTATGGAACGGTATCTGAGCTCATTTGAAACCCTTGTTTTATGCATCACCCCACCCCACCTTTCCCGTTAAGCAGCCATAGTGTGTTTTGTAAACGTGTGACTCTGTTCTGTTTTGTAATTCAGTTCAAGTGTAGCGGTTTTTACATTCCCTCTATAAGTGATAGCTTATAATAAGTGTGTTTTTCTGTGTGACTTATTTCACTTAGAATCGTCGAAGCTAAAGCCACTCATCATGCTGCTACTAGCCTTATGACATTGATTTCATGGCTGAGTGATATTCCATTGTACATAAAGACCACCACTTCTTTATCCATTTTTCTCTTTCCTGGGATATTTAAGGTGTCACGAAGTGGAGGTTCTTGTCAACAGAGCAGCCCCAAACTTTGGGGTGCCTGTGTCTTGCTGATTTTTAGTTTTCCCAATTTATACGCCCATGAGTGGAAGTGCCCTATGCGCTCTAAGCTGTGTGTTTTCGATGTTTCAGGACACACCCTACACTTCTCCAGAGTGGCTGTTGGCAATTTACATCCCGCCCATCAGCGTAGCAAGGCTCCCATTTCTCCATGGCCTGTTCTGCATTTCTGGTTTTGACACTTTTTTCCGCATGGCCCTTTTGACCGATGGGAAGCGAGACTTCTTTGTAGCGCTGATTTGCCTTTCCAGGTTGCTTGGTTGGCCAAAAAGGGCGTATGCGTTTTTTCCTGAATATATTCAGGAAAAAACGCATACGCCCTTTTTGGCCAAGGGCATCATTGTCGACGTTTTGCCGCTTTTCATGTGCTTTAAAGGCGATTCGAATCGACCTCCTGAAATCTGTTTCCTGCAATTCTGCCTTGCTTTCAGATCCTCTTCGTTGCCTTCCCTCAATATATTTGTGGACGAGAGTTATCATTTATAACTCTGCAGGTTTGTGAATTGCAGTGCCCCTGAGCTCCATTTTTCAACTCGCTTTTTTGGGAGCTGGCCGCAAAAGCGCAGGATCGCCTCAGGCCCTATTCTGCTTCCGGGCGGCAGGCTGAGCCTGTGGTTAATTCTTCTTCCTGATGGGAAAATAGAGTGACCTGTGCCTGTCCCAACACCTAGAGCTAGTCTCTCATTGGCTCCCCCTCTTCCCGTTCATCCTCAGGACAAATTGCAAGCTGTACGGAACGGGAGGTTAAAGGTGCTGATTCTCCAAGGAGGGAGATTGCTAGTAAAGCGGCTGGAATGGCGAACCCGAGGACAAGGAGATGAGAAATGAGGTGCGTTTTAGAAACCTTTCCCAATCACACGGTGTACCACCTTCTGGGTTTCTCATGCATGTTTTCGAGGTAGGAAGATGCCCTTGAACCTGGAGATTTGGGACCCATGGGATGGGTAACAGGCAGTATTACTTTAAAGGCTCTGCGTTTGCTCCCCCAACCTCACCAAACCTCTCAGCCCCGAGAATGTCCACCCTTATGTCTCCTCCAGCTGTGGGTCTAGATATGGTCAATCCAGGTTGCATCACAGCCCCTGAACGAATTTTGTAAGAATTTCTCTCTCTTTCACTGTCTTTGTTTCACGGGTTTTTAAAAGGAATTTATTTTTATAATGGGGTTTAGCTGCTTTTCACGGCTGTGTTTCTGCCGCTTTACAGCCACTTGACTCACTTCCAGAGAGATATCAATACATAGGTTTTAAGATTCTTACTAGTCAGATATATTCTTGTGCGGTGAATAGGGGGTGTTGAGTCCAGTTCACTGAGCAAGGAGTAGGTCTTTCTATTACATATTGGGTTTATGGAACGGTATCTGAGCTCATTTGAAACCCTTGTTTTATGCATCACCCCACCCCACCTTTCCCGTTAAGCAGCCATAGTGTGTTTTGTAAACGTGTGACTCTGTTCTGTTTTGTAATTCAGTTCAAGTGTAGCGGTTTCTACATTCCCTCTATAAGTGATAGCTTATGATAAGTGTCTTTTTCTGTGTGACTTATTTCACTTAGAATCGTCGTAGCTAAAGCCACTCATCATGCTGCTACTAGCCTTATGACATTGATTTCATGGCTGAGTGATATTCCATTGTACATAAGGACCACCACTTCTTTATCCATTTTTCTCTTTCCTGGGATATTTAAGGTGTCATGAAGTGGAGGTTCTTGTCAACAGAGCAGCCCTAAACTTTCGGGTGCCTGTGTCTTGCTGATTTTTAGTTTTCCCAATTTATACGCCCATGAGTGGAAGTGCCCTATGCGCTCTAAGCTGTGTTTTTTCGATGTTTCAGGACGCACCGTACACTTCTCCAGAGTGGCTGTTGGCAATTCACATCCCGCCCATCAGCGTAGCAAGGCTCCCATTTCTCCATGGCCTATTCTGCATTTCTGGTTTTGACACTTTTTTCCGCATGGCCCTTTTGACCGATGGGAAGCGAGACTTCTTTGTAGCGCCGATTTGCCTTTCCAGGTTGCTTGGTTGGCCAAAAAGGGCGTATGCGTTTTTTCCTGAATATATTCAGGAAAAAACGCATACGCCCTTTTTGGCCAAGGGCATCATTGTCGACGTTTTGCCGCTTTTCATGTGCTTTAAAGGCGATTCGAATCGACCTCCTGAAATCTGTTTCCTGCAATTCTGCCTTGCTTTCAGATCCTCTTCGTTGCCTTCCCTCAATATATTTGTGGACGAGAGTTATCATTTATAACTCTGCAGGTTTGTGAATTGCAGTGCCCCTGAGCTCCATTTTTCAACTCGCTTTTTTGGGAGCTGGCCGCAAAAGCGCAGGATCGCCTCAGGCCCTATTCTGCTTCCGGGCGGCAGGCTGAGCCTGTGGTTAATTCTTCTTCCTGATGGGAAAATAGAGTGACCTGTGCCTGTCCCAACACCTAGAGCTAGTCTCTCATTGGCTCCCCCTCTTCCCGTTCATCCTCAGGACAAATTGCAAGCTGTACGGAACGGGAGGTTAAAGGTGCTGATTCTCCAAGGAGGGAGATTGCTAGTAAAGCGGCTGGAATGGCGAACCCGAGCACAAGGAGATGAGAAATGAGGTGCGTTTTAGAAACCTTTCCCGATCACACGGTGTACCACCTTCTGGGTTTCTCATGCATGTTTTCGAGGTAGGAAGATGCCCTTGAACCTGGAGATTTGGGACCCATGGGATGGGTAACAGGCAGTATTACTTTAAAGGCTCTGCGTTTGCTCCCCCAACCTCACCAAACCTCTCAGCCCCGAGAGTGTCCACCCTTATGTCTCCTCCAGCTGTGGGTCTAGATATGGTCAATCCAGGTTGCATCACAGCCCCTGAACGAATTTTGTAAGAATTTCTCTCTCTTTCACTGTCTTTGTTTCACGGGTTTTTAAAAGGAATTTATTTTTATAATGGGGTTTAGCTGCTTTTCACGGCTGTGTTTCTGCCGCTTTACAGCCACTTGACTCACTTCCAGAGAGATATCAATACATAGGTTTTAAGATTCTTACTAGTCAGATATATTCTTGTGCGGTGAATAGGGGGTGTTGAGTCCAGTTCACTGAGCAAGGAGTAGGTCTTTCTATTACATATTGGGTTTATGGAACGGTATCTGAGCTCATTTGAAACCCTTGTTTTATGCATCACCCCACCCCACCTTTCCCGTTAAGCAGCCATAGTGTGTTTTGTAAACGTGTGACTCTGTTCTGTTTTGTAATTCAGTTCAAGTGTAGCGGTTTTTACATTCCCTCTATAAGTGATAGCTTATAATAAGTGTGTTTTTCTGTGTGACTTATTTCACTTAGAATCGTCGAAGCTAAAGCCACTCATCATGCTGCTACTAGCCTTATGACATTGATTTCATGGCTGAGTGATATTCCATTGTACATAAAGACCACCACTTCTTTATCCATTTTTCTCTTTCCTGGGATATTTAAGGTGTCACGAAGTGGAGGTTCTTGTCAACAGAGCAGCCCCAAACTTTGGGGTGCCTGTGTCTTGCTGATTTTTAGTTTTCCCAATTTATACGCCCATGAGTGGAAGTGCCCTATGCGCTCTAAGCTGTGTGTTTTCGATGTTTCAGGACACACCGTACACTTCTCCAGAGTGGCTGTTGGCAATTTACATCCCGCCCATCAGCGTAGCAAGGCTCCCATTTCTCCATGGCCTATTCTGCATTTCTGGTTTTGACACTTTTTTCCGCATGGCCCTTTTGACCGATGGGAAGCGAGACTTCTTTGTAGTGCCGATTTGACTTTCCAGGTTGCTTGGTTGGCCAAAAAGGGCGTATGCGTTTTTTCCTGAATATATTCAGGAAAAAACGCATACGCCCTTTTTGGCCAAGGGCATCATTGTCGACGTTTTGCCGCTTTTCATGTGCTTTAAAGGCGATTCGAATCGACCTCCTGAAATCTGTTTCCTGCAATTCTGCCTTGCTTTCAGATCCTCTTCGTTGCCTTCCCTCAATATATTTGTGGACGAGAGTTATCATTTATAACTCTGCAGGTTTGTGAATTGCAGTGCCCCTGAGCTCCATTTTTCAACTCGCTTTTTTGGGAGCTGGCCACAAAAGCGCAGGATTGCCTCAGGCCCTATTCTGCTTCCGGGCGGCAGGCTGAGCCTGTGGTTAATTCTTCTTCCTGATGGGAAAATAGAGTGACCTGTGCCTGTCCCAACACCTAGAGCTAGTCTCTCATTGGCTCCCCCTCTTCCCGTTCATCCTCAGGACAAATTGCAAGCTGTACGGAACGGGAGGTTAAAGGTGCTGATTCTCCAAGGAGGGAGATTGCTAGTAAAGCGGCTGGAATGGCGAACCCGAGCACAAGGAGATGAGAAATGAGGTGCGTTTTAGAAACCTTTCCCGATCACACGGTGTACCACCTTCTGGGTTTCTCATGCATGTTTTCGAGGTAGGAAGATGCCCTTGAACCTGGAGATTTGGGACCCATGGGATGGGTAACAGGCAGTATTACTTTAAAGGCAATGCGTTTGCTCCCCCAACCTCACCAAACCTCTCAGCCCCGAGAATGTCCACCCTTATGTCTCCTCCAGCTGTGGGTCTAGATATGGTCAATCCAGGTTGCATCACAGCCCCTGAACGAATTTTGTAAGAATTTCTCTCTCTTTCACTGTCTTTGTTTCACGGGTTTTTAAAAGGAATTTATTTTTATAATGGGGTTTAGCTGCTTTTCACGGCTGTGTTTCTGCCGCTTTACAGCCACTTGACTCACTTCCAGAGAGATATCAATACATAGGTTTTAAGATTCTTACTAGTCAGATATATTCTTGTGCGGTGAATAGGGGGTGTTGAGTCCCGTTCACTGAGCAAGGAGTAGGTCTTTCTATTACATATTGGGTTTATGGAACGGTATCTGAGCTCATTTGAAACCCTTGTTTTATGCATCACCCCACCCCACCTTTCCCGTTAAGCAGCCATAGTGTGTTTTGTAAACGTGTGACTCTGTTCTGTTTTGTAATTCAGTTCAAGTGTAGCGGTTTCTACATTCCCTCTATAAGTGATAGCTTATGATAAGTGTCTTTTTCTGTGTGACTTATTTCACTTAGAATCGTCGTAGCTAAAGCCACTCATCATGCTGCTACTAGCCTTATGACATTGATTTCATGGCTGAGTGATATTCCATTGTACATAAGGACCACCACTTCTTTATCCATTTTTCTCTTTCCTGGGATATTTAAGGTGTCATGAAGTGGAGGTTCTTGTCAACAGAGCAGCCCTAAACTTTCGGGTGCCTGTGTCTTGCTGATTTTTAGTTTTCCCAATTTATACGCCCATGAGTGGAAGTGCCCTATGCGCTCTAAGCTGTGTTTTTTCGATGTTTCAGGACACACCGTACACTTCTCCAGAGTGGCTGTTGGCAATTCACATCCCGCCCATCAGCGTAGCAAGGCTCCCATTTCTCCATGGCCTATTCTGCATTTCTGGTTTTGACACTTTTTTCCCCATGGCCCTTTTGACCTATGGGAAGCGAGACTTCTTTGTAGCGCCGATTTGCCTTTCCAGGTTGCTTGGTTGGCCAAAAAGGGCGTATGCGTTTTTTCCTGAATATATTCAGGAAAAAACGCATACGCCCTTTTTGGCCAAGGGCATCATTGTCGACGTTTTGCCGCTTTTCATGTGCTTTAAAGGCGATTCGAATCGACCTCCTGAAATCTGTTTCCTGCAATTCTGCCTTGCTTTCAGATCCTCTTCGTTGCCTTCCCTCAATATATTTGTGGACGAGAGTTATCATTTATAACTCTGCAGGTTTGTGAATTGCAGTGCCCCTGAGCTCCATTTTTCAACTCGCTTTTTTGGGAGCTGGCCGCAAAAGCGCAGGATCGCCTCAGGCCCTATTCTGCTTCCGGGCGGCAGGCTGAGCCTGTGGTTAATTCTTCTTCCTGATGGGAAAATAGAGTGACCTGTGCCTGTCCCAACACCTAGAGCTAGTCTCTCATTGGCTCCCCCTCTTCCCGTTCATCCTCAGGACAAATTGCAAGCTGTACGGAACGGGAGGTTAAAGGTGCTGATTCTCCAAGGAGGGAGATTGCTAGTAAAGCGGCTGGAATGGCGAACCCGAGCACAAGGAGATGAGAAATGAGGTGCGTTTTAGAAACCTTTCCCGATCACACGGTGTACCACCTTCTGGGTTTCTCATGCATGTTTTCGAGGTAGGAAGATGCCCTTGAACCTGGAGATTTGGGACCCATGGGATGGGTAACAGGCAGTATTACTTTAAAGGCTCTGCGTTTGCTCCCCCAACCTCACCAAACCTCTCAGCCCCGAGAGTGTCCACCCTTATGTCTCCTCCAGCTGTGGGTCTAGATATGGTCAATCCAGGTTGCATCACAGCCCCTGAACGAATTTTGTAAGAATTTCTCTCTCTTTCACTGTCTTTGTTTCACGGGTTTTTAAAAGGAATTTATTTTTATAATGGGGTTTAGCTGCTTTTCACGGCTGTGTTTCTGCCGCTTTACAGCCACTTGACTCACTTCCAGAGAGATATCAATACATAGGTTTTAAGATTCTTACTAGTCAGATATATTCTTGTGCGGTGAATAGGGGGTGTTGAGTCCCGTTCACTGAGCAAGGAGTAGGTCTTTCTATTACATATTGGGTTTATGGAACGGTATCTGAGCTCATTTGAAACCCTTGTTTTATGCATCACCCCACCCCACCTTTCCCGTTAAGCAGCCATAGTGTGTTTTGTAAACGTGTGACTCTGTTCTGTTTTGTAATTCAGTTCAAGTGTAGCGGTTTTTACATTCCCTCTATAAGTGATAGCTTATAATAAGTGTGTTTTTCTGTGTGACTTATTTCACTTAGAATCGTCGAAGCTAAAGCCACTCATCATGCTGCTACTAGCCTTATGACATTGATTTCATGGCTGAGTGATATTCCATTGTACATAAAGACCACCACTTCTTTATCCATTTTTCTCTTTCCTGGGATATTTAAGGTGTCACGAAGTGGAGGTTCTTGTCAACAGAGCAGCCCCAAACTTTGGGGTGCCTGTGTCTTGCTGATTTTTAGTTTTCCCAATTTATACGCCCATGAGTGGAAGTGCCCTATGCGCTCTAAGCTGTGTGTTTTCGATGTTTCAGGACACACCGTACACTTCTCCAGAGTGGCTGTTGGCAATTTACATCCCGCCCATCAGCGTAGCAAGGCTCCCATTTCTCCATGGCCTATTCTGCATTTCTGGTTTTGACACTTTTTTCCGCATGGCCCTTTTGACCGATGGGAAGCGAGACTTCTTTGTAGTGCCGATTTGACTTTCCAGGTTGCTTGGTTGGCCAAAAAGGGCGTATGCGTTTTTTCCTGAATATATTCAGGAAAAAACGCATACGCCCTTTTTGGCCAAGGGCATCATTGTCGACGTTTTGCCGCTTTTCATGTGCTTTAAAGGCGATTCGAATCGACCTCCTGAAATCTGTTTCCTGCAATTCTGCCTTGCTTTCAGATCCTCTTCGTTGCCTTCCCTCAATATATTTGTGGACGAGAGTTATCATTTATAACTCTGCAGGTTTGTGAATTGCAGTGCCCCTGAGCTCCATTTTTCAACTCGCTTTTTTGGGAGCTGGCCACAAAAGCGCAGGATTGCCTCAGGCCCTATTCTGCTTCCGGGCGGCAGGCTGAGCCTGTGGTTAATTCTTCTTCCTGATGGGAAAATAGAGTGACCTGTGCCTGTCCCAACACCTAGAGCTAGTCTCTCATTGGCTCCCCCTCTTCCCGTTCATCCTCAGGACAAATTGCAAGCTGTACGGAACGGGAGGTGAAAGGTGCTGATTCTCCAAGGAGGGAGATTGCTAGTAAAGCGGCTGGAATGGCGAACCCGAGCACAAGGAGATGAGAAATGAGGTGCGTTTTAGAAACCTTTCCCGATCACACGGTGTACCACCTTCTGGGTTTCTCATGCATGTTTTCGAGGTAGGAAGATGCCCTTGAACCTGGAGATTTGGGACCCATGGGATGGGTAACAGGCAGTATTACTTTAAAGGCAATGCGTTTGCTCCCCCAACCTCACCAAACCTCTCAGCCCCGAGAATGTCCACCCTTATGTCTCCTCCAGCTGTGGGTCTAGATATGGTCAATCCAGGTTGCATCACAGCCCCTGAACGAATTTTGTAAGAATTTCTCTCTCTTTCACTGTCTTTGTTTCACGGGTTTTTAAAAGGAATTTATTTTTATAATGGGGTTTAGCTGCTTTTCACGGCTGTGTTTCTGCCGCTTTACAGCCACTTGACTCACTTCCAGAGAGATATCAATACATAGGTTTTAAGATTCTTACTAGTCAGATATATTCTTGTGCGGTGAATAGGGGGTGTTGAGTCCAGTTCACTGAGCAAGGAGTAGGTCTTTCTATTACATATTGGGTTTATGGAACGGTATCTGAGCTCATTTGAAACCCTTGTTTTATGCATCACCCCACCCCACCTTTCCCGTTAAGCAGCCATAGTGTGTTTTGTAAACGTGTGACTCTGTTCTGTTTTGTAATTCAGTTCAAGTGTAGCGGTTTCTACATTCCCTCTATAAGTGATAGCTTATGATAAGTGTCTTTTTCTGTGTGACTTATTTCACTTAGAATCGTCGTAGCTAAAGCCACTCATCATGCTGCTACTAGCCTTATGACATTGATTTCATGGCTGAGTGATATTCCATTGTACATAAGGACCACCACTTCTTTATCCATTTTTCTCTTTCCTGGGATATTTAAGGTGTCATGAAGTGGAGGTTCTTGTCAACAGAGCAGCCCTAAACTTTCGGGTGCCTGTGTCTTGCTGATTTTTAGTTTTCCCAATTTATACGCCCATGAGTGGAAGTGCCCTATGCGCTCTAAGCTGTGTTTTTTCGATGTTTCAGGACACACCGTACACTTCTCCAGAGTGGCTGTTGGCAATTTACATCCCGCCCATCAGCGTAGCAAGGCTCCCATTTCTCCATGGCCTATTCTGCATTTCTGGTTTTGACACTTTTTTCCGCATGGCCCTTTTGACCGATGGGAAGCGAGACTTCTTTGTAGCGCCGATTTGCCTTTCCAGGTTGCTTGGTTGGCCAAAAAGGGCGTATGCGTTTTTTCCTGAATATATTCAGGAAAAAACGCATGCGCCCTTTTTGGGCAAGGGCATCATTGTCGACGTTTTGCCGCTTTTCATGTGCTTTAAAGGCGATTCGAATCGACCTCCTGAAATCTGTTTCCTGCAATTCTGCCTTGCTTTCAGATCCTCTTCGTTGCCTTCCCTCAATATATTTGTGGACGAGAGTTATCATTTATAACTCTGCAGGTTTGTGAATTGCAGTGCCCCTGAGCTCCATTTTTCAACTCGCTTTTTTGGGAGCTGGCCGCAAAAGCGCAGGATCGCCTCAGGCCCTATTCTGCTTCCGGGCGGCAGGCTGAGCCTGTGGTTAATTCTTCTTCCTGATGGGAAAATAGAGTGACCTGTGCCTGTCCCAACACCTAGAGCTAGTCTCTCATTGGCTCCCCCTCTTCCCGTTCATCCTCAGGACAAATTGCAAGCTGTACGGAACGGGAGGTTAAAGGTGCTGATTCTCCAAGGAGGGAGATTGCTAGTAAAGCGGCTGGAATGGCGAACCCGAGCACAAGGAGATGAGAAATGAGGTGCGTTTTAGAAACCTTTCCCGATCACACGGTGTACCACCTTCTGGGTTTCTCATGCATGTTTTCGAGGTAGGAAGATGCCCTTGAACCTGGAGATTTGGGACCCATGGGATGGGTAACAGGCAGTATTACTTTAAAGGCTCTGCGTTTGCTCCCCCAACCTCACCAAACCTCTCAGCCCCGAGAGTGTCCACCCTTATGTCTCCTCCAGCTGTGGGTCTAGATATGGTCAATCCAGGTTGCATCACAGCCCCTGAACGAATTTTGTAAGAATTTCTCTCTCTTTCACTGTCTTTGTTTCACGGGTTTTTAAAAGGAATTTATTTTTATAATGGGGTTTAGCTGCTTTTCACGGCTGTGTTTCTGCCGCTTTACAGCCACTTGACTCACTTCCAGAGAGATATCAATACATAGGTTTTAAGATTCTTACTAGTCAGATATATTCTTGTGCGGTGAATAGGGGGTGTTGAGTCCCGTTCACTGAGCAAGGAGTAGGTCTTTCTATTACATATTGGGTTTATGGAACGGTATCTGAGCTCATTTGAAACCCTTGTTTTATGCATCACCCCACCCCACCTTTCCCGTTAAGCAGCCATAGTGTGTTTTGTAAACGTGTGACTCTGTTCTGTTTTGTAATTCAGTTCAAGTGTAGCGGTTTTTACATTCCCTCTATAAGTGATAGCTTATAATAAGTGTGTTTTTCTGTGTGACTTATTTCACTTAGAATCGTCGAAGCTAAAGCCACTCATCATGCTGCTACTAGCCTTATGACATTGATTTCATGGCTGAGTGATATTCCATTGTACATAAAGACCACCACTTCTTTATCCATTTTTCTCTTTCCTGGGATATTTAAGGTGTCACGAAGTGGAGGTTCTTGTCAACAGAGCAGCCCCAAACTTTGCGGTGCCTGTGTCTTGCTGATTTTTAGTTTTCCCAATTTATACGACCATGAGTGGAAGTGCCCTATGCGCTCTAAGCTGTGTTTTTTCGATGTTTCAGGACACACCGTACACTTCTCCAGAGTGGCTGTTGGCAATTTACATCCCGCCCATCAGCGTAGCAAGGCTCCCATTTCTCCATGGCCTATTCTGCATTTCTGGTTTTGACACTTTTTTCCGCATGGCCCTTTTGACCGATGGGAAGCGAGACTTCTTTGTAGCGCCGATTTGCCTTTCCAGGTTGCTTGGTTGGCCAAAAAGGGCGTATGCGTTTTTTCCTGAATATATTCAGGAAAAAACGCATACGCCCTTTTTGGGCAAGGGCATCATTGTCGACGTTTTGCCGCTTTTCATGTGCTTTAAAGGCGATTCGAATCGACCTCCTGAAATCTGTTTCCTGCAATTCTGCCTTGCTTTCAGATCCTCTTCGTTGCCTTCCCTCAATATATTTGTGGACGAGAGTTATCATTTATAACTCTGCAGGTTTGTGAATTGCAGTGCCCCTGAGCTCCATTTTTCAACTCGCTTTTTTGGGAGCTGGCCGCAAAAGCGCAGGATCGCCTCAGGCCCTATTCTGCTTCCGGGCGGCAGGCTGAGCCTGTGGTTAATTCTTCTTCCTGATGGGAAAATAGAGTGACCTGTGCCTGTCCCAACACCTAGAGCTAGTCTCTCATTGGCTCCCCCTCTTCCCGTTCATCCTCAGGACAAATTGCAAGCTGTACGGAACGGGAGGTTAAAGGTGCTGATTCTCCAAGGAGGGAGATTGCTAGTAAAGCGGCTGGAATGGCGAACCCGAGCACAAGGAGATGAGAAATGAGGTGCGTTTTAGAAACCTTTCCCGATCACACGGTGTACCACCTTCTGGGTTTCTCATGCATGTTTTCGAGGTAGGAAGATGCCCTTGAACCTGGAGATTTGGGACCCATGGGATGGGTAACAGGCAGTATTACTTTAAAGGCTCTGCGTTTGCTCCCCCAACCTCACCAAACCTCTCAGCCCCGAGAGTGTCCACCCTTATGTCTCCTCCAGCTGTGGGTCTAGATATGGTCAATCCAGGTTGCATCACAGCCCCTGAACGAATTTTGTAAGAATTTCTCTCTCTTTCACTGTCTTTGTTTCACGGGTTTTTAAAAGGAATTTATTTTTATAATGGGGTTTAGCTGCTTTTCACGGCTGTGTTTCTGCCGCTTTACAGCCACTTGACTCACTTCCAGAGAGATATCAATACATAGGTTTTAAGATTCTTACTAGTCAGATATATTCTTGTGCGGTGAATAGGGGGTGTTGAGTCCCGTTCACTGAGCAAGGAGTAGGTCTTTCTATTACATATTGGGTTTATGGAACGGTATCTGAGCTCATTTGAAACCCTTGTTTTATGCATCACCCCACCCCACCTTTCCCGTTAAGCAGCCATAGTGTGTTTTGTAAACGTGTGACTCTGTTCTGTTTTGTAATTCAGTTCAAGTGTAGCGGTTTTTACATTCCCTCTATAAGTGATAGCTTATAATAAGTGTGTTTTTCTGTGTGACTTATTTCACTTAGAATCGTCGAAGCTAAAGCCACTCATCATGCTGCTACTAGCCTTATGACATTGATTTCATGGCTGAGTGATATTCCATTGTACATAAAGACCACCACTTCTTTATCCATTTTTCTCTTTCCTGGGATATTTAAGGTGTCACGAAGTGGAGGTTCTTGTCAACAGAGGAGCCCCAAACTTTGGGGTGCCTGTGTCTTGCTGATTTTTAGTTTTCCCAATTTATACGCCCATGAGTGGAAGTGCCCTATGCGCTCTAAGCTTTGTTTTTTCGATGTTTCAGGACACACCGTACACTTCTCCAGAGTGGCTGTTGGCAATTTACATCCCGCCCATCAGCGTAGCAAGGCTCCCATTTCTCCATGGCCTCTTCTGCATTTCTGGTTTTGACAGTTTTTTCCGCATGGCCCTTTTGACCTATGGGAAGCGAGACTTCTTTGTAGCGCTGATTTGCCTTTCCAGGTTGCTTGGTTGGCCAAAAAGGGCGTATGCGTTTTTTCCTGAATATATTCAGGAAAAAACGCATACGCCCTTTTTGGCCAAGGGCATCATTGTCGACGTTTTGCCGCTTTTCATGTGCTTTAAAGGCGATTCGAATCGACCTCCTGAAATCTGTTTCCTGCAATTCTGCCTTGCTTTCAGATCCTCTTCGTTGCCTTCCCTCAATATATTTGTGGACGAGAGTTATCATTTATAACTCTGCAGGTTTGTGAATTGCAGTGCCCCTGAGCTCCATTTTTCAACTCGCTTTTTTGGGAGCTGGCCGCAAAAGCGCAGGATCGCCTCAGGCCCTATTCTGCTTCCGGGCGGCAGGCTGAGCCTGTGGTTAATTCTTCTTCCTGATGGGAAAATAGAGTGACCTGTGCCTGTCCCAACACCCAGAGCTAGTCTCTCATTGGCTCCCCCTCTTCCCGTTCATCCTCAGGACAAATTGCAAGCTGTACGGAACGGGAGGTTAAAGGTGCTGATTCTCCAAGGAGGGAGATTGCTAGTAAAGCGGCTGGAATGGCGAACCCGAGCACAAGGAGATGAGAAATGAGGTTCGTTTTAGAAACCTTTCCCGATCACACGGTGTACCACCTTCTGGGTTTCTCATGCATGTTTTCGAGGTAGGAAGATGCCCTTGAACCTGGAGATTTGGGACCCATGGGATGGGTAACAGGCAGTATTACTTTAAAGGCTCTGCGTTTGCTCCCCCAACCTCACCAAACCTCTCAGCCCCGAGAGTGTCCACCCTTATGTCTCATCCAGCTGTGGGTCTAGATATGGTCAATCCAGGTTGCATCACAGCCCCTGAACGAATTTTGTAAGAATTTCTCTCTCTTTCACTGTCTTTGTTTCACGGGTTTTTAAAAGGAATTTATTTTTATAATGGGGTTTAGCTGCTTTTCACGGCTGTATTTCTGCCGCTTTACAGCCACTTGACTCACTTCCAGAGAGATATCAATACATAGGTTTTAAGATTCTTACTAGTCAGATATATTCTTGTGCGGTGAATAGGGGGTGTTGAGTCCAGTTCACTGAGCAAGGAGTAGGTCTTTCTATTACATATTGGGTTTATGGAACGGTATCTGAGCTCATTTGAAACCCTTGTTTTATGCATCACCCCACCCCACCTTTCCCGTTAAGCAGCCATAGTGTGTTTTCTAAACGTGTGACTCTGTTCTGTTTTGTAATTCAGTTCAAGTGTAGTGGTTTTTACATTCCCTCTATAAGTGATAGCTTATAATAAGTGTGTTTTTCTGTATGACTTATTTCACATAGAATCGTCGTAGCTAAAGCCACTCATCATGCTGCTACTAGCCTTATGACATTGATTTCATGGCTGAGTGATATTCCATTGTACATAAGGACCACCACTTCTTTATCCATTTTTCTCTTTCCTGGGATATTTAAGGTGTCATGAAGTGGAGGTTCTTGTCAACAGAGCAGCCCTAAACTTTCGGGTGCCTGTGTCTTGCTGATTTTTAGTTTTCCCAATTTATACGCCCATGAGTGGAAGTGCCCTATGCGCTCTAAGCTGTGTTTTTTTGATGTTTCAGGACACACCGTACACTTCTCCAGAGTGGCTGTTGGCAATTTACATCCCGCCCATCAGCGTAGCAAGGCTCCCATTACTCCATGGCCTATTCTGCATTTCTGGTTTTGACACTTTTTTCCGCATGGCCCTTTTGACCGATGGGAAGCGAGACTTCTTTGTAGCGCCGATTTGCCTTTCCAGGTTGCTTGGTTGGCCAAAAAGGGCGTATGCGTTTTTTCCTGAATATATTCAGGAAAAAACGCATACGCCCTTTTTGGCCAAGGGCATCATTGTCGACGTTTTGCCGCTTTTCATGTGCTTTAAAGGCGATTCGAATCGACCTCCTGAAATCTGTTTCCTGCAATTCTGCCTTGCTTTCAGATCCTCTTCGTTGCCTTCCCTCAATATACTTGTGGACGAGAGTTATCATTTATAACTCTGCAGGTTTGTGAATTGCAGTGCCCCTGAGCTCCATTTTTCAACTCGCTTTTTTGGGAGCTGGCCACAAAAGCGCAGGATCGCCTCAGGCCCTATTCTGCTTCCGGGCGGCAGGCTGAGCCTGTGGTTAATTCTTCTTCCTGATGGGAAAATAGAGTGACCTGTGCCTGTCCCAACACCTAGAGCTAGTCTCTCATTGGCTCCCCCTCTTCCCGTTCATCCTCAGGACAAATTGCAAGCTGTACGGAACGGGAGGTTAAAGGTGCTGATTCTCCAAGGAGGGAGATTGCTAGTAAAGCGGCTGGAATGGCGAACCCGAGCACAAGGAGATGAGAAATGAGGTGCGTTTTAGAAACCTTTCCCGATCACACGGTGTACCACCTTCTGGGTTTCTCATGCATGTTTTCGAGGTAGGAAGATGCCCTTGAACCTGGAGATTTGGGACCCATGGGATGGGTAACAGGCAGTATTACTTTAAAGGCTCTGCGTTTGCTCCCCCAACCTCACCAAACCTCTCAGCCCCGAGAGTGTCCACCCTTATGTCTCCTCCAGCTGTGGGTCTAGATATGGTCAATCCAGGTTGCATCACAGCCCCTGAACGAATTTTGTAAGAATTTCTCTCTCTTTCACTGTCTTTGTTTCACGGGTTTTTAAAAGGAATTTATTTTTATAATGGGGTTTAGCTGCTTTTCACGGCTGTGTTTCTGCCGCTTTACACCCACTTGACTCACTTCCAGAGAGATATCAATACATAGGTTTTAAGATTCTTACTAGTCAGATATATTCTTGTGCGGTGAATAGGGGGTGTTGAGTCCAGTTCACTGAGCAAGGAGTAGGTCTTTCTATTACATATTGGGTTTATGGAACGGTATCTGAGCTCATTTGAAACCCTTGTTTTATGCATCACCCCACCCCACCTTTCCCGCTAAGCAGCCATAGTGTGTTTTGTAAACGTGTGACTCTGTTCTGTTTTGTAATTCAGTTCAAGTGTAGCGGTTTTTACATTCCCTCTATAAGTGATAGCTTATAATAAGTGTGTTTTTCTGTGTGACTTATTTCACTTAGAATCGTCGAAGCTAAAGCCACTCATCATGCTGCTACTAGCCTTATGACATTGATTTCATGGCTGAGTGATATTCCATTGTACATAAAGACCACCACTTCTTTATCCATTTTTCTCTTTCCTGGGATATTTAAGGTGTCACGAAGTGGAGGTTCTTGTCAACAGAGCAGCCCCAAACTTTGGGGTGCCTGTGTCTTGCTGATTTTTAGTTTTCCCAATTTATACGCCCATGAGTGGAAGTGCCCTATGTGCTCTAAGCTGTGTTTTTTCGATGTTTCAGGACACACCGTACACTTCTCCAGAGTGGCTGTTGGCAATTTACATCCCACCCATCAGCGTAGCAAGGCTCCCATTTCTCCATGGCCTGTTCTGCATTTCTGATTTTGACACTTTTTTCCGCATGGCCCTTTTGACCGATGGGAAGCGAGACTTCTTTGTAGCGCTGATTTGCCTTTCCAGGTTGCTTGGTTGGCCAAAAAGGGCGTATGCGTTTTTTCCTGAATATATTCAGGAAAAAACGCATACGCCCTTTTTGGCCAAGGGCATCATTGTCGACGTTTTGCCGCTTTTCATGTGCTTTAAAGGCGATTCGAATCGACCTCCTGAAATCTGTTTCCTGCAATTCTGCCTTGCTTTCAGATCCTCTTCGTTGCCTTCCCTCAATATATTTGTGGACGAGAGTTATCATTTATAACTCTGCAGGTTTGTGAATTGCAGTGCCCCTGAGCTCCATTTTTCAACTCGCTTTTTTGGGAGCTGGCCGCAAAAGCGCAGGATCGCCTCAGGCCCTATTCTGCTTCCGGGCGGCAGGCTGAGCCTGTGGTTAATTCTTCTTCCTGATGGGAAAATAGAGTGACCTGTGCCTGTCCCAACACCCAGAGCTAGTCTCTCATTGGCTCCCCCTCTTCCCGTTCATCCTCAGGACAAATTGCAAGCTGTACGGAACGGGAGGTTAAAGGTGCTGATTCTCCAAGGAGGGAGATTGCTAGTAAAGCGGCTGGAATGGCGAACCCGAGCACAAGGAGATGAGAAATGAGGTTCGTTTTAGAAACCTTTCCCGATCACACGGTGTACCACCTTCTGGGTTTCTCATGCATGTTTTCGAGGTAGGAAGATGCCCTTGAACCTGGAGATTTGGGACCCATGGGATGGGTAACAGGCAGTATTACTTTAAAGGCTCTGCGTTTGCTCCCCCAACCTCACCAAACCTCTCAGCCCCGAGAGTGTCCACCCTTATGTCTCATCCAGCTGTGGGTCTAGATATGGTCAATCCAGGTTGCATCACAGCCCCTGAACGAATTTTGTAAGAATTTCTCTCTCTTTCACTGTCTTTGTTTCACGGGTTTTTAAAAGGAATTTATTTTTATAATGGGGTTTAGCTGCTTTTCACGGCTGTATTTCTGCCGCTTTACAGCCACTTGACTCACTTCCAGAGAGATATCAATACATAGGTTTTAAGATTCTTACTAGTCAGATATATTCTTGTGCGGTGAATAGGGGGTGTTGAGTCCAGTTCACTGAGCAAGGAGTAGGTCTTTCTATTACATATTGGGTTTATGGAACGGTATCTGAGCTCATTTGAAACCCTTGTTTTATGCATCACCCCACCCCACCTTTCCCGTTAAGCAGCCATAGTGTGTTTTCTAAACGTGTGACTCTGTTCTGTTTTGTAATTCAGTTCAAGTGTAGTGGTTTTTACATTCCCTCTATAAGTGATAGCTTATAATAAGTGTGTTTTTCTGTATGACTTATTTCACATAGAATCGTCGTAGCTAAAGCCACTCATCATGCTGCTACTAGCCTTATGACATTGATTTCATGGCTGAGTGATATTCCATTGTACATAAGGACCACCACTTCTTTATCCATTTTTCTCTTTCCTGGGATATTTAAGGTGTCATGAAGTGGAGGTTCTTGTCAACAGAGCAGCCCTAAACTTTCGGGTGCCTGTGTCTTGCTGATTTTTAGTTTTCCCAATTTATACGCCCATGAGTGGAAGTGCCCTATGCGCTCTAAGCTGTGTTTTTTTGATGTTTCAGGACACACCGTACACTTCTCCAGAGTGGCTGTTGGCAATTTACATCCCGCCCATCAGCGTAGCAAGGCTCCCATTACTCCATGGCCTATTCTGCATTTCTGGTTTTGACACTTTTTTCCGCATGGCCCTTTTGACCGATGGGAAGCGAGACTTCTTTGTAGCGCCGATTTGCCTTTCCAGGTTGCTTGGTTGGCCAAAAAGGGCGTATGCGTTTTTTCCTGAATATATTCAGGAAAAAACGCATACGCCCTTTTTGGCCAAGGGCATCATTGTCGACGTTTTGCCGCTTTTCATGTGCTTTAAAGGCGATTCGAATCGACCTCCTGAAATCTGTTTCCTGCAATTCTGCCTTGCTTTCAGATCCTCTTCGTTGCCTTCCCTCAATATACTTGTGGACGAGAGTTATCATTTATAACTCTGCAGGTTTGTGAATTGCAGTGCCCCTGAGCTCCATTTTTCAACTCGCTTTTTTGGGAGCTGGCCACAAAAGCGCAGGATCGCCTCAGGCCCTATTCTGCTTCCGGGCGGCAGGCTGAGCCTGTGGTTAATTCTTCTTCCTGATGGGAAAATAGAGTGACCTGTGCCTGTCCCAACACCTAGAGCTAGTCTCTCATTGGCTCCCCCTCTTCCCGTTCATCCTCAGGACAAATTGCAAGCTGTACGGAACGGGAGGTTAAAGGTGCTGATTCTCCAAGGAGGGAGATTGCTAGTAAAGCGGCTGGAATGGCGAACCCGAGCACAAGGAGATGAGAAATGAGGTGCGTTTTAGAAACCTTTCCCGATCACACGGTGTACCACCTTCTGGGTTTCTCATGCATGTTTTCGAGGTAGGAAGATGCCCTTGAACCTGGAGATTTGGGACCCATGGGATGGGTAACAGGCAGTATTACTTTAAAGGCTCTGCGTTTGCTCCCCCAACCTCACCAAACCTCTCAGCCCCGAGAGTGTCCACCCTTATGTCTCCTCCAGCTGTGGGTCTAGATATGGTCAATCCAGGTTGCATCACAGCCCCTGAACGAATTTTGTAAGAATTTCTCTCTCTTTCACTGTCTTTGTTTCACGGGTTTTTAAAAGGAATTTATTTTTATAATGGGGTTTAGCTGCTTTTCACGGCTGTGTTTCTGCCGCTTTACAGCCACTTGACTCACTTCCAGAGAGATATCAATACATAGGTTTTAAGATTCTTACTAGTCAGATATATTCTTGTGCGGTGAATAGGGGGTGTTGAGTCCAGTTCACTGAGCAAGGAGTAGGTCTTTCTATTACATATTGGGTTTATGGAACGGTATCTGAGCTCATTTGAAACCCTTGTTTTATGCATCACCCCACCCCACCTTTCCCGTTAAGCAGCCATAGTGTGTTTTGTAAACGTGTGACTCTGTTCTGTTTTGTAATTCAGTTCAAGTGTAGCGATTTTTACATTCCCTCTATAAGTGATAGCTTATAATAAGTGTGTTTTTCTGTGTGACTTATTTCACTTAGAATCGTCGAAGCTAAAGCCACTCATCATGCTGCTACTAGCCTTATGACATTGATTTCATGGCTGAGTGATATTCCATTGTACATAAAGACCACCACTTCTTTATCCATTTTTCTCTTTCCTGGGATATTTAAGGTGTCATGAAGTGGAGGTTCTTGTCAACAGAGCAGCCCTAAACTTTCGGGTGCCTGTGTCTTGCTGATTTTTAGTTTTCCCAATTTATACGCCCATGAGTGGAAGTGCCCTATGCGCTCTAAGCTGTGTTTTTTCGATGTTTCAGGACACACTGTACACTTCTCCAGAGTGGCTGTTGGCAATTTAAATCCCGCCCATCAGCGTAGCAAGGCTCCCATTTCTCCATGGCCTATTCTGCATTTCTGGTTTTGACACTTTTTTCCGCATGGCCCTTTTGACCGATGGGAAGCGAGACTTCTTTGTAGCGCTGATTTGCCTTTCCAGGTTGCTTGGTTGGCCAAAAAGGGCGTATGCGTTTTTTCCTGAATATATTCAGGAAAAAACGCATACGCCCTTTTTGGCCAAGGGCATCATTGTCGACGTTTTGCCGCTTTTCATGTGCTTTAAAGGCGATTCGAATCGACCTCCTGAAATCTGTTTCCTGCAATTCTGCCTTGCTTTCAGATCCTCTTCGTTGCCTTCCCTCAATATATTTGTGGACGAGAGTTATCATTTATAACTCTGCAGGTTTGTGAATTGCAGTGCCCCTGAGCTCCATTTTTCAACTCGCTTTTTTGGGAGCTGGCCGCAAAAGCGCAGGATCGCCTCAGGCCCTATTCTGCTTCCGGGCGGCAGGCTGAGCCTGTGGTTAATTCTTCTTCCTGATGGGAAAATAGAGTGACCTGTGCCTGTCCCAACACCTAGAGCTAGTCTCTCATTGGCTCCCCCTCTTCCCGTTCATCCTCAGGACAAATTGCAAGCTGTACGGAACGGGAGGTTAAAGGTGCTGATTCTCCAAGGAGGGAGATTGCTAGTAAAGCGGCTGGAATGGCGAACCCGAGCACAAGGAGATGAGAAATGAGGTGCGTTTTAGAAACCTTTCCCGATCACACGGTGTACCACCTTCTGGGTTTCTCATGCATGTTTTCGAGGTAGGAAGATGCCCTTGAACCTGGAGATTTGGGACCCATGGGATGGGTAACAGGCAGTATTACTTTAAAGGCTCTGCGTTTGCTCCCCCAACCTCACCAAACCTCTCAGCCCCGAGAATGTCCACCCTTATGTCTCCTCCAGCTGTGGGTCTAGATATGGTCAATCCAGGTTGCATCACAGCCCCTGAACGAATTTTGTAAGAATTTCTCTCTCTTTCACTGTCTTTGTTTCACGGGTTTTTAAAAGGAATTTATTTTTATAATGGGGTTTAGCTGCTTTTCACGGCTGTGTTTCTGCCGCTTTACACCCACTTGACTCACTTCCAGAGAGATATCAATACATAGGTTTTAAGATTCTTACTAGTCAGATATATTCTTGTGCGGTGAATAGGGGGTGTTGAGTCCAGTTCACTGAGCAAGGAGTAGGTCTTTCTATTACATATTGGGTTTATGGAACGGTATCTGAGCTCATTTGAAACCCTTGTTTTATGCATCACCCCACCCCACCTTTCCCGCTAAGCAGCCATAGTGTGTTTTGTAAACGTGTGACTCTGTTCTGTTTTGTAATTCAGTTCAAGTGTAGCGGTTTTTACATTCCCTCTATAAGTGATAGCTTATAATAAGTGTGTTTTTCTGTGTGACTTATTTCACTTAGAATCGTCGAAGCTAAAGCCACTCATCATGCTGCTACTAGCCTTATGACATTGATTTCATGGCTGAGTGATATTCCATTGTACATAAAGACCACCACTTCTTTATCCATTTTTCTCTTTCCTGGGATATTTAAGGTGTCACGAAGTGGAGGTTCTTGTCAACAGAGCAGCCCCAAACTTTGGGGTGCCTGTGTCTTGCTGATTTTTAGTTTTCCCAATTTATACGCCCATGAGTGGAAGTGCCCTATGTGCTCTAAGCTGTGTTTTTTCGATGTTTCAGGACACACCGTACACTTCTCCAGAGTGGCTGTTGGCAATTTACATCCCACCCATCAGCGTAGCAAGGCTCCCATTTCTCCATGGCCTGTTCTGCATTTCTGATTTTGACACTTTTTTCCGCATGGCCCTTTTGACCGATGGGAAGCGAGACTTCTTTGTAGCGCTGATTTGCCTTTCCAGGTTGCTTGGTTGGCCAAAAAGGGCGTATGCGTTTTTTCCTGAATATATTCAGGAAAAAACGCATACGCCCTTTTTGGCCAAGGGCATCATTGTCGACGTTTTGCCGCTTTTCATGTGCTTTAAAGGCGATTCGAATCGACCTCCTGAAATCTGTTTCCTGCAATTCTGCCTTGCTTTCAGATCCTCTTCGTTGCCTTCCCTCAATATATTTGTGGACGAGAGTTATCATTTATAACTCTGCAGGTTTGTGAATTGCAGTGCCCCTGAGCTCCATTTTTCAACTCGCTTTTTTGGCAGCTGGCCACAAAAGCGCAGGATCGCCTCAGGCCCTATTCTTCTTCCGGGCGGCAGGCTGAGCCTGTGGTTAATTCTTCTTCCTGATGGGAAAATAGAGTGACCTGTGCCTGTCCCAACACCTAGAGCTAGTCTCTCATTGGCTCCCCCTCTTCCCGTTCATCCTCAGGACAAATTGCAAGCTGTACGGAACGGGAGGTTAAAGGTGCTGATTCTCCAAGGAGGGAGATTGCTAGTAAAGCAGCTGGAATGGCGAACCCGAGCACAAGGAGATGAGAAATGAGGTGCGTTTTAGAAACCTGTCCCGATCACACGGTGTACCACCTTCTGGGTTTCTCATGCATGTTTTCGAGGTAGGAAGATGCCCTTGAACCTGGAGATTTGGGACCCATGGGATGGGTAACAGGCAGTATTACTTTAAAGGCTCTGCGTTTGCTCCCCCAACCTCACCAAACCTCTCAGCCCCGAGAATGTCCACCCTTATGTCTCCTCCAGCTGTGGGTCTAGATATGGTCAATCCAGGTTGCATCACAGCCCCTGAACGAATTTTGTAAGAATTTCTCTCTCTTTCACTGTCTTTGTTTCACGGGTTTTTAAAAGGAATTTATTTTTATAATGGGGTTTAGCTGCTTTTCACGGCTGTGTTTCTGCCGCTTTACACCCACTTGACTCACTTCCAGAGAGATATCAATACATAGGTTTTAAGATTCTTACTAGTCAGATATATTCTTGTGCGGTGAATAGGGGGTGTTGAGTCCAGTTCACTGAGCAAGGAGTAGGTCTTTCTATTACATATTGGGTTTATGGAACGGTATCTGAGCTCATTTGAAACCCTTGTTTTATGCATCACCCCACCCCACCTTTCCCGCTAAGCAGCCATAGTGTGTTTTGTAAACGTGTGACTCTGTTCTGTTTTGTAATTCAGTTCAAGTGTAGCGGTTTTTACATTCCCTCTATAAGTGATAGCTTATAATAAGTGTGTTTTTCTGTGTGACTTATTTCACTTAGAATCGTCGAAGCTAAAGCCACTCATCATGCTGCTACTAGCCTTATGACATTGATTTCATGGCTGAGTGATATTCCATTGTACATAAAGACCACCACTTCTTTATCCATTTTTCTCTTTCCTGGGATATTTAAGGTGTCACGAAGTGGAGGTTCTTGTCAACAGAGCAGCCCCAAACTTTGGGGTGCCTGTGTCTTGCTGATTTTTAGTTTTCCCAATTTATACGCCCATGAGTGGAAGTGCCCTATGTGCTCTAAGCTGTGTTTTTTCGATGTTTCAGGACACACCGTACACTTCTCCAGAGTGGCTGTTGGCAATTTACATCCCACCCATCAGCGTAGCAAGGCTCCCATTTCTCCATGGCCTGTTCTGCATTTCTGATTTTGACACTTTTTTCCGCATGGCCCTTTTGACCGATGGGAAGCGAGACTTCTTTGTAGCGCTGATTTGCCTTTCCAGGTTGCTTGGTTGGCCAAAAAGGGCGTATGCGTTTTTTCCTGAATATATTCAGGAAAAAACGCATACGCCCTTTTTGGCCAAGGGCATCATTGTCGACGTTTTGCCGCTTTTCATGTGCTTTAAAGGCGATTCGAATCGACCTCCTGAAATCTGTTTCCTGCAATTCTGCCTTGCTTTCAGATCCTCTTCGTTGCCTTCCCTCAATATATTTGTGGACGAGAGTTATCATTTATAACTCTGCAGGTTTGTGAATTGCAGTGCCCCTGAGCTCCATTTTTCAACTCGCTTTTTTGGGAGCTGGCCGCAAAAGCGCAGGATCGCCTCAGGCCCTATTCTGCTTCCGGGCGGCAGGCTGAGCCTGTGGTTAATTCTTCTTCCTGATGGGAAAATAGAGTGACCTGTGCCTGTCCCAACACCCAGAGCTAGTCTCTCATTGGCTCCCCCTCTTCCCGTTCATCCTCAGGACAAATTGCAAGCTGTACGGAACGGGAGGTTAAAGGTGCTGATTCTCCAAGGAGGGAGATTGCTAGTAAAGCGGCTGGAATGGCGAACCCGAGCACAAGGAGATGAGAAATGAGGTTCGTTTTAGAAACCTTTCCCGATCACACGGTGTACCACCTTCTGGGTTTCTCATGCATGTTTTCGAGGTAGGAAGATGCCCTTGAACCTGGAGATTTGGGACCCATGGGATGGGTAACAGGCAGTATTACTTTAAAGGCTCTGCGTTTGCTCCCCCAACCTCACCAAACCTCTCAGCCCCGAGAGTGTCCACCCTTATGTCTCATCCAGCTGTGGGTCTAGATATGGTCAATCCAGGTTGCATCACAGCCCCTGAACGAATTTTGTAAGAATTTCTCTCTCTTTCACTGTCTTTGTTTCACGGGTTTTTAAAAGGAATTTATTTTTATAATGGGGTTTAGCTGCTTTTCACGGCTGTATTTCTGCCGCTTTACAGCCACTTGACTCACTTCCAGAGAGATATCAATACATAGGTTTTAAGATTCTTACTACTCAGATATATTCTTGTGCGGTGAATAGGGGGTGTTGAGTCCAGTTCACTGAGCAAGGAGTAGGTCTTTCTATTACATATTGGGTTTATGGAACGGTATCTGAGCTCATTTGAAACCCTTGTTTTATGCATCACCCCACCCCACCTTTCCCGTTAAGCAGCCATAGTGTGTTTTCTAAACGTGTGACTCTGTTCTGTTTTGTAATTCAGTTCAAGTGTAGTGGTTTTTACATTCCCTCTATAAGTGATAGCTTATAATAAGTGTGTTTTTCTGTATGACTTATTTCACATAGAATCGTCGTAGCTAAAGCCACTCATCATGCTGCTACTAGCCTTATGACATTGATTTCATGGCTGAGTGATATTCCATTGTACATAAGGACCACCACTTCTTTATCCATTTTTCTCTTTCCTGGGATATTTAAGGTGTCATGAAGTGGAGGTTCTTGTCAACAGAGCAGCCCTAAACTTTCGGGTGCCTGTGTCTTGCTGATTTTTAGTTTTCCCAATTTATACGCCCATGAGTGGAAGTGCCCTATGCGCTCTAAGCTGTGTTTTTTTGATGTTTCAGGACACACCGTACACTTCTCCAGAGTGGCTGTTGGCAATTTACATCCCGCCCATCAGCGTAGCAAGGCTCCCATTACTCCATGGCCTATTCTGCATTTCTGGTTTTGACACTTTTTTCCGCATGGCCCTTTTGACCGATGGGAAGCGAGACTTCTTTGTAGCGCCGATTTGCCTTTCCAGGTTGCTTGGTTGGCCAAAAAGGGCGTATGCGTTTTTTCCTGAATATATTCAGGAAAAAACGCATACGCCCTTTTTGGCCAAGGGCATCATTGTCGACGTTTTGCCGCTTTTCATGTGCTTTAAAGGCGATTCGAATCGACCTCCTGAAATCTGTTTCCTGCAATTCTGCCTTGCTTTCAGATCCTCTTCGTTGCCTTCCCTCAATATACTTGTGGACGAGAATTATCATTTATAACTCTGCAGGTTTGTGAATTGCAGTGCCCCTGAGCTCCATTTTTCAACTCGCTTTTTTGGGAGCTGGCCACAAAAGCGCAGGATCGCCTCAGGCCCTATTCTGCTTCCGGGCGGCAGGCTGAGCCTGTGGTTAATTCTTCTTCCTGATGGGAAAATAGAGTGACCTGTGCCTGTCCCAACACCTAGAGCTAGTCTCTCATTGGCTCCCCCTCTTCCCGTTCATCCTCAGGACAAATTGCAAGCTGTACGGAACGGGAGGTTAAAGGTGCTGATTCTCCAAGGAGGGAGATTGCTAGTAAAGCGGCTGGAATGGCGAACCCGAGCACAAGGAGATGAGAAATGAGGTGCGTTTTAGAAACCTTTCCCGATCACACGGTGTACCACCTTCTGGGTTTCTCATGCATGTTTTCGAGGTAGGAAGATGCCCTTGAACCTGGAGATTTGGGACCCATGGGATGGGTAACAGGCAGTATTACTTTAAAGGCTCTGCGTTTGCTCCCCCAACCTCACCAAACCTCTCAGCCCCGAGAGTGTCCACCCTTATGTCTCCTCCAGCTGTGGGTCTAGATATGGTCAATCCAGGTTGCATCACAGCCCCTGAACGAATTTTGTAAGAATTTCTCTCTCTTTCACTGTCTTTGTTTCACGGGTTTTTAAAAGGAATTTATTTTTATAATGGGGTTTAGCTGCTTTTCACGGCTGTGTTTCTGCCGCTTTACAGCCACTTGACTCACTTCCAGAGAGATATCAATACATAGGTTTTAAGATTCTTACTAGTCAGATATATTCTTGTGCGGTGAATAGGGGGTGTTGAGTCCAGTTCACTGAGCAAGGAGTAGGTCTTTCTATTACATATTGGGTTTATGGAACGGTATCTGAGCTCATTTGAAACCCTTGTTTTATGCATCACCCCACCCCACCTTTCCCGTTAAGCAGCCATAGTGTGTTTTGTAAACGTGTGACTCTGTTCTGTTTTGTAATTCAGTTCAAGTGTAGCGGTTTTTACATTCCCTCTATAAGTGATAGCTTATAATAAGTGTGTTTTTCTGTGTGACTTATTTCACTTAGAATCGTCGAAGCTAAAGCCACTCATCATGCTGCTACTAGCCTTATGACATTGATTTCATGGCTGAGTGATATTCCATTGTACATAAAGACCACCACTTCTTTATCCATTTTTCTCTTTCCTGGGATATTTAAGGTGTCATGAAGTGGAGGTTCTTGTCAACAGAGCAGCCCTAAA